>NC_046154.1:200306150-200495592 GCF_011064425.1 Rattus rattus
AACCTCTTCACAAACACAAACTGGCCACAGAGGGAGCGCTGGGAGGTGACTGCACAGATATCTACATGTTCACAAAATACCTGCATGCATGTTTAAGAAAAGCTCCCAGGCCCTCTGGAGTGTACATCCCATAATTGGCTCCCTGTTCAACATATGGTTAACAGTTAACTATAAAACTAAGTAGACATCAGAGAGGTTTTGGGGTCAGCATATGCTGGCTTATACACATCTACCTAATGGCAGCCTCGATCCAGGGCTATGCTAAGCTTGAGGCCAGAGAGGGCCTACTGGGGCGGGGGTGGGCACAGGCAAGCCCGCTCACATTGTAGAGCAAACAGGGGCCTGCAGTATATGCAGGTGGGGTGGGCAGTGTGGGCATCAGGGCTGGCTGAATGGCAGTCAGGGGATGAGGAATTCTCAGGGTTCTTTTCCATTTGTTCATATTTAGCTCTGGAAGCCCACTCAGATGGGGAGGGTGTCTCGTTTACATAAAGAATATAAAGTTAGAAGAAACCAGTTCTCAACATGAATGCTAGTCAGTCCCCACCTCTACCTCCCACTCAAGTCCCCCAAGACTGCATTTCCCGTTATCACTTGTGGTATTGTTGCTAGGGCTAAGTCCCAAGCAACTGGTTAGTAGGACTGTCATGGAGGTGGGCTTTTCTAAACCTCCTCCTCTCCCTGGGCCTCTATGCCTCTTCAAGGGTTGAAAAAAAAGCAATTTGCAAAACTGTACATTTTCGAAGTGACTTTTATAGGAAAAATCTCTTGTTTATGAGCTCAGACTCCTAAGATAAAATGCCTGAGTTCAAGTCCTGCTTCTGTAGTTACTCGCTGTGTGATCTAAGGCAAGAGACTGTTGCTCAGCGTAAGCAACACAGCAAACAGTGCCATTTATACGTCCATTGGAGAACAAATGTGTGAAGGAATAAATGCAGGGAAAGTCCTTCTGGTGGGGCTTGGCCTTGTCGAAAGGCTGGACCCACTGATAGGGAGCACGCTTGCTTTCTATCTGCTAGTTATTTTATCAATCAATAAGATGAAATTCACACCGCGGAGAAAGTCGAACGTCACACTAGAGTGCGGGTGACCTTTGTCCCAGGCTGTCATCCGTGCTGCAGGCTCATTCATCTCCAGAAACCATCTACTTCTGTCCCAAAACTGCACGGCCCTCTGATCCCTCCTGAGATGCTGTTGAAGTTTAAACCCTCAGCCTTCTACGTAGCTCCCGTGTACCCACAGGCTAATAACTTTATCCGCTTTGGTTTTATTTTCTGTTTATTTTTTTATTTTTTGTTTCTGTAGCTTTGCTTTATAGATCCAGATCATTAAGTTTCGGGGAGGGCAGGGTTGAAATAAAGTTTCTCTTTCTGCCCCTACATAATCTAACCTGTTTTCCAGCGTCTTCACTGTTAAATAAAATTACAATATTATTTGCTGTACAGGGCTGGGGAGGGGGGCGGGATGGTGCACGTTAACTAACAGACAACACCAAAGGCCAGCAGACAGAAGAGCTACACTGTAGATGACAGCTGTAGACATCTGAAGGAAATTCTATAACATTGACCCCGTTAGGTACTGTGCAACAACGTCTCCACCACCGGGGAAGGATTTCGCAGAGATCGTCTGCGAGATGAGTCTATCAAAGGACGTGTACCGTGCACCATGACTCCGTTGACGTGGACTCAGCAGCACAGTCTGACTTTATCATCAGACTATTCTTAGAATTCACACAAACGCCTTGAACAAGAGACATCGATCGTCTGGGACTCCGAACCCTGCTGGCTAGGGATAGCCCATCTCCCTAAGCACAGGGCTAGATTACAGAAAATAAGCAAAATACAGGGAAAGACAGAGAGCCCGCATGCCAAAGAAGTTATGAGGCTTATAAAAATCACGACAATAATTACATTCGGTTCCAGCGTAGCGTTAAGGACTTCATTTTAGGAGTGATTGCCCAGTGAGCATTTTTAATGGAGAGAACCAGTCTATGGAACAGTCGTTTGGGGTTGGTGCTGGTGATACTAACAAAACTGTCCTAACTTCAGCCTTCGTGTCTCACGCTGGGGCCTCACCTGGGAGGACAACAGGAAGTCCCCCCACAGGACCAAAGTTACGGAGCTAGTCAAATCCAGCGATCTCAGAGCCTTGCTAAAGAAAGATAAGATGCAAAATAGAGGTGTAAACGCTGAACGGAGCTGATGGCAATCACTTCTGGGTGCAAAATGCACTGTCAGAAGCGACTGTGATAGAACTTCTGACAAAGATCTCCATCTCTCGGTCATGACCCCTTTGGGGGTCAAATGACCCTTTCCCAGGGGTCGCATGTCAGGAGATGTCCTGCATGTCAGAGATTTACATTATGATTCATAACAGTAGCAGAACTGCAGCTATAAAGTAGCAAAGAAAATAATTTTATGGTTGGGGGCTCACCACAACATGAGGGTATCAAAGGGTCGTAGCAATTGGAAGGTTGAGAACCGCTGTAAGGAGAATAAGGTAAGGCGTAGAGGAACTAGAGGGGGTGATGTTAAGGGGGAGTTTGGCATTTCCTCAACCCAAGTGTGGCCCCATCCCAAGAAGCTCATTGCCAATAAAATATCCCAAATCCAAATGCATTTAATAAACCTGACCCATTAGTATCGTAACTTACATCAGGCCACCTTGAAGGTGGTTAGCATGTTAGTCTATCCTCAGGCAAAATCATCTCACACAGAGCTGATTTAATAACCCAGGGTTGACGGACAGACAGGTGGATGCTTTGAAGGCATGGCAGGACGAGGAAACAAAAGTAAAATATAAAAAGAGACAGACGTTGAAGACACACCTCAGGGAACTGGCTGCTGCTTGCTCTAGCTTCCTTTCTGTCATGATAAAACAGTCAGACCAGAAATCCAATTTAGGGAGAGAAAGGCTTTGTTAATCTTATGCTTCCAGTCCATGGTCCACCACACTAGGTAGTCGAGGCAGGAATAGCAGGCAGAACCTGATGCAGACACTGTGGGGAAGAACACTGCCTTCTTCTTCACTCTTGGGCTTGACCAGGGGCTGAGGCTTACTTAGTTCTCGGCATACACCCCAGGACCGCCTGCCTAGGGACGCCACTACCCACAGTACACTGGGCCCTCCTGCACCAGTGGACAACCAGGGCAATCCCCACAGAGGCCCACAGGCCGATGTGATCCAGCAGGTTCCTTAGTCAAGGCTTTCCTCTTGGGTAACTCTAGGCCATGTTAGCTTGACAAGCTAACTAGAACACTGTCCCCCCGTATTGAGTGGCCGACGTTGAGTACGGTTCATCACTCCCCCCCTTATCTCTAACTCCAGCAACTACTCCCACGGCATCCGAAAGTCGAAGGATTGTACGGGAAACCACTGTAAGATGGGGATCACTAAGAATGAAAGTCATGGCTATGGTTGTATTCGCCACCCCCACCCCTCTGCTGGAGATTAGATGCCTTCTTCCCCATGCCCAGCAACCAGCATTCCTGAGGCAGCTCCGTGAGTCTCAGGCATCCTGAGATGGGAATGTCTCTGGGGCAAAGCCTTGTGGAACTGTGCGGGCTCATAGCTTTTTCCACTACAAAAGACATGGCTGGCCCACACAACCCCTTAAGTCTTTCTGACTCTGATATGCTGCTGATTTTGCGTTCAAGGTTTCAGGCAGTAACAACTAATATCTTATGAAGGAGCACACGTACGTCAGCTACTTTTCCGTTGCTGTGGTAACACAGCGTGTCCAGGGGATCTTACAGAAGGCAGATTTTATTTGGGTTACGGTTTCAGAGGAACAGAGTTCGATATGAAGAGAAGTATGGCAGCAAGCAGCAGGCATGGAGCGGGAGCAGAGCCCACAGGTCATTCACCAGGATGAAGCAGAGAGAGTGGACTGAAGTGCTGTGTGGTCTTTGACCTCTCAAAGCCCATCTCCAGGGACGTGCGTCCTCCAACAGGCTGACCCTCCTAAACCTCCCAGGACAGAGCCAGCAACTGAGGCAAATCTGACACCATAGGGGACATTTCTCAGTCACACCAGGACAATAAATAGCTAAGGGAGTATTGTCTTTCATGATAAATTTTAGTCCACAGAAAACATTGCATACAACAAAATATACTAATTATCTGCTTCTGCCTCTGCTGATAGAGCCAGCAGGCAGACCACCACACTATGCCGGCCGGGGCTGTGGGATTGCTTTAGAATCCTCTGTGGGGTTTGATTCTGTAACACACTTACTTTTTCTCACAGAACACACCCAGAAAAGAACAATGAGCCCCACCCCCACCCCCCACCGCCCTGCAGGCTCACTGCTGTATTGATGAACCATACTTGGGGAAATCTATCATTCTAGTGACTTTAATTAGCTCTCAAACTGATTATTGATCAATCATCAAAGGCTCATTAGGGAGCAAAGCCCAGTATTCTTTGGCAGTGTAGGGCTGACATACAGAGACGTGATAGGCTTCTGTTTTTTTTTACCGTTACATTCAACCGGGGCATTAGTCATGTCGAAACTGCTAAACTGAATAATAATTTTTAAAGTGTTAATATTAATTACAATTAGTTTCTAAGACTTTGCTACTTTAATAAAACCTTTTAGTGAAAGATGGGTAATTTAGCTTTAAAAGGATAAATTATTTTATGCCTCATTAGAAAGAAAATGTTTCTATTTGTAACAAGAAAAAGAACGAACTTATTAATCCTGATCTGAGTTTGTGCTGTTCTCAACAGCTATCAGAGATGGTTTCTAATTTAAGGCTTTGAGTCACGGGCAAGGGTTGTTGGTCCTGTTCACCTCTAAGGGACGCCTGATGAGCATGTGTACCCAGTCAAAGTTTCTCAAGGCCCCTTCTTTGTGCCCCACAGAAGCCTTGTCCTATTCGACTTTACTAACATATTAGTTCATCGTTATGTAGCATGTATGTGACAACTTGGGATGTTTTATTGTTTCTGCTAGTGTTTCAACACATAAGGTAATTTTTCATAAGCACTATACAATAATGAATACTGAAATATGTACTCACTTTAGAATTTCCAGGGACTTCTCATATGAAATGTCATTTTACTTAATAAACTCTTTTCTCCAAAATTGTTTTCCTTTCCTTCTTCCTAAGTATTTCAGTGTAGACAGGTAAAGATACAGGGTAGACATTTGTGAAAGGGCTAGCTTATTCAACACTTATTTTCAGACCACAGAATGGGCACTCTTCTTGCAATCCCACGGGCGTGTCGTTTCCTGCCAGTGGCAGTGTGCTTTCAATCATAGAGCCTGCAATGGTTTGAATATGCTTGGCCCCATGAGTGGCACTATTAGGAAGTGTGGTCTTGTTGGAGGACGTGTGTCACTGTGGGTGGGAGCTTTAAGACCCTCTTCCTAGCTGCCTGAAAGCCAATCTTCTCCTAGCTGCCTTCAGATGAAGATGTAGAACTCTCAGCTCCTCCTGCACCACGCCTGCCTGGATGCTGCCATGTTCCCACCTTGATGATAATGGACTGACCCTCTGAACCTGTAAGCCAGCCCCAGTTAAGTGTTGTCCTTTATAAGAGTTGCCTTGGTCATGGTGTCTGTTCACAGCAGTAAAACCCTAACTAAGACATTGCCCTTCTTTGTGGAATCTTTTCTACCCATCCTTTATCAGTAGCTGAAGGTTTCGGCTTCTGCAGGGAGCCTCCAGAGGGGAGGCAGCTATGCAGCCTTGGTTGGAGCACCACTTGCACCAATATCCCTCCATCAGGACTGTGTGTCAGTCATCCATTGCTCCCAGGACTCTGACGTGGGCTGAGGCCCCTCCCAAGCAGTCTGTGTGTGACTTGGATGCAACAAAGACAACCCTGAAACCCTTCTAGCCGAAACTCCGAGGACGCTCCACTTGGGGAGAAATCAGATAGAAGGTTATCGTGGCAAGAGAACGAATGGAGGCCAGCGCTTGTGAAATTGTAACTAGCAGGGTGTATGTTTAATAAATGCTACTGAAATTAATAAAATATTATGCTGTTCTTTCATATCTATTGTGGCCTGACTCCAAACTTGCATTTTAGAATTTTAACCCCCCAAGGTCTTAGGATTAGGGGGGAACATAGAGTGATTAAGTCATGGGGGCGGGGTTGTCATACATGGGACTGTTGCCTACAAATGAGATTTTAGGCTGCCCCTGCCCACCACATGGGAAAATAGCAGAGTCCTATGAGCCAGAAAGAAAGGCCAGGAGGCCCTAACCAGACAGTGAAACCCGTGCATGTCATTGATCTTGTATTGCCCTCAGTGTCCAAGCTGCGAGAAATAAATTTCTGTTGTTTCTGATTTGCCACAGTTTTGCTACAGCAGCTCAGAAAGACTCAGTCACGGTCACTGTCCAGAAACCCACAAGAGCAGAGCCCAGGCGATGCCCACTTGTGTATTCCTACATGCCTGGGAGAGGGTGGGGAGGAAAGAGATCTCTTTTCTTTTGCTTGTTTTGTGGATCAAAGAAACTGACTTACAAAGAGACTTAATCCTTGCCTTACAAGTCAGTGGAGTAGGTCAGCAATAGAGAGGGCCATTCAGAAAGTTCTGGTATTGAAAAGAGCTTTCACAGGAAGCTCAGAGGCACCAGAATACAAGTTTAATCTATTGTTTGTAGACAGAATCCACACCAACCAGGGCCACCCTGAATAGTGGTGGCAGCAGCCTTGGGTGGCAAACAATACAGTTTGAGCATCTGGGGACGTTGAAGGGAGAAGCAAATACACGATAAAAGGCCACTAAATACAGAAGAGGATCAGAGTCACCTGCTACTATAAACAGCTCTCTCCAGGGAAATGGCTCTCGTGACTAGCGTGTGCTAGGCACACAAGTGCCTTCAGTTTATACACGCAATGCTAAAACCGAGAACACAAAACCCTTGAGTTCTTAAAGTCATAAAAGCCTTTCATTCGCCCCCCACTTAGCACCACTCTAAGGGGAATGGGAACCCTGCACGGGAATCCTTTTCTTTTAATGAACAATATCTGAAATTTGACACCTATCCTCTTAAGTCTCAAACTGAATGCTTCTCACTCAGTTATGAAGATGAAAGAGAGGGAGAGAGCAAAGGCCCTTTGTGAATCTGAGCGAGAAAGCCTTGAATTTTCAGCCTGCTTCTGATTAGAATCTAACCTTTTTTTTTCTTTTAAATTCTATATAATTGTGTGCTTGTGTGACTATGCATATGTGTGGAGGGCAAAGAGGCCTATGCCAAATGTCCTCCCAATCTCTCTGTAACTAACCTCTCTCTGTGTCTTTCTCTCTCTCTCTCTCTTTCTCTGTGTCTGTCTGTCTGTCTGTCTTCGTTGAACCTGCAGCAGGATGATTTACTGGAATGGTGGGCCAGCAAACCCCAGGCATTCTGTCTTCACCTCCCAGAGTTGGAATTATAGGCAGAGGCCACTCTATGCTTTATGTCAGGGCGGGAGACCTGAACTCTGGTTTTCTTGATTGTGAGGCCACATTTTACCTAGGAGCCATCTGTTAGTATTCTGTCTAAGCTCCACCCCCACAGTTGCCTGGCAACAGCCAGGCGTGCCTGACTCACTAAAAGGGGCTGCTTGCCCCCTCTCCCTTATTCTCTTACCTTCTTGCTCTCCCTGTCTTCTCCCTCTTGCTTCCTCTCCCTCCCACTCCCTTCCCCTCCCTCCTCTCTTTCTATATGCTCCTGGCTGGCCTCTACTTCTCCTCTTTTCTCTCCTCCCCTCCCCTCCCCTCCTCTCTCCGCCTCCCCCACTCTCTCTGCCTTCTCCCCCCCATCTCTCTCTGTCTCTACTACCCTCTCAACTCCCCTCCCCATGCCCTGAATAAACTCTATTCTATACTATACCCTAGTGTGGCTGGTCTCTCAGGGATGTCTCATCATGGACCACAGAGGCACCCCTTCCCCCACACCCGACTCACATCCACCAAACATATTCTGTCTCTAATTTTTATAAAACACAGCCGTCCTCAGGACTTGTTTAGACATATCTCTGCAGACTTTTCTTGTCAACGCTAAGGTCTGCTGCCGCTGCCCATCCTTTAGTGCGTCATGGTAGTTCTTCAGCATCCCCAGGGGACAGGTTCCACAAGGCCTCAGAGGTACCGAAGTCTGGGTGTGGATGTTCAAGTCCTCTACATTAAAGGACACGTATCTGTACAGAGCCTTTGTGCACCCTCCTGTCAACTTTACATTTCTAGATGATTTACCATACCCAGTGCAATGCACATGCTGGGTACACAGGCGCTAGACTATGTCGCCCAGAGAACTGTGGTAATGACACAAGGTCCATAACTGTCTAGAAGGGATGCTGGTGTGGGGACCATTTTTGACCCATGATTGGTTGGCTCCACAAATGAAGAAATCGTGGATATGTTGGCCAACTGTGAGGTCTGCTTGGTGGTAAAAAGAAGTCCCTAATAAAAAGGTACAGGATGTGGGCTAAAAGCAGGCAAGGTTCTTCTGTCTCCTTGGCTCAGCTTCTGGCCAGAAGAGTAGAAAGAGCTAATTATGTAAATGGCTGAGATCAGTGCCAGGAGGGAGGTGAGTAACTGCTGCCCGGACAGACTCTGGCCTGGCCCAGAGGTTCCTGCTCTGACACAGGCCCACAACTCACAGAGGCCCATGGCTGGTCTGAATTCAAGCCCTGAACTTCACTTCCAGCATGGCCATGAATTAGCTCTGGGACTCTACTTCCAAAAGGAGGAGATTAAGTTGATTTCTAGACACCGATATAGTACAAACGTCCAACCAGCCTATGGGCATATTAAATCTAGACTATCGCATGAGGTAGAGACTGTGCGAATTTAGGTAGGTTGAAATGGATCACCAAATACAGTTGACTTAGATCTCCAGTTCCTTTAATCGCTTTGTTTTCTTTCTACTGAGAATCATTTCTAGTCTCATTTCGAGATGATTAATTGAGGAAAAGTGTTTACTGTATGTTCGGGTTGCACTCTGTGCATTTAGTATTATATTTATATTTATATTACTCTGTGCATTTAGTATTATATTTATATTTATATTATATTTAAAGGTTTGATGAACAGCAGCCCCATAGCTTAGTCAGCCGAGAAAAATAAACCCAATTCAGATGTCTGTCGGTGACAGATTCTAATCATTTAAAAGCCACAATTCTATATTCCAGAATACAACACTTTGGGTAAAATACGTTGTGGTTTCCAAACATTCTCAGTATGAAACATTCTTTAGCGTTTAAAAAAAAATTTTTTTTAGTAAAATATGCATGTTCTGTTTCACTTTCTCAAACCAAATAATTTTGGTGAAATAAGTTCATATCATTCACTTAGAAAGTCACATTGGTGGTGCAGAAGCACCAGCCTGAGGCCATTTTCGATTCTCATTAATAAATTGAAAACTCTTAGCAGGAACTAAGGGGTACTGGGTATCATAACTAGTGGAGTGCCCTAAAATAGATCTCTGTAAAATTGTCAAAATAGCTGTCGTCAGAGATCCATGAAATGTTAACTTTGTTTGTTTGTTTGTTTATTTTATGTGAGTGCACTGTGGCTGTCTTCAGACACACCAGAAGAGGGCATCAGATCCCATGACAGATGGTTGTGAGCCACCATGTGGTTGCTGGGAATTGAACTCAGGACCTCTGGAAGAGCAGTCAGTGCTCTTAACTGCTGAGCTATCTCTTAGCTGCAGTCACTGGGGTATTAACACAAAGCAGGTCAGATTTGCTAACTTTCTGGGACAGTCAGTCCTGGGGCTACTGACAAGGAACCCCATGATACCTGCGCCTTTCTGTTTCCATTTAATGGCTACCAGCCGAAGCCAGGGACAGACAAAATGGAATCTGTCCGTCGTCTATGATCTCTACACAGAATGCTTTTGAAAACTCCCTTTCCTGGGAGCTTCATGGGGGATGTGGGCATTCCAGTGAGGATTTCAGAGTGGGAGATTTTTCTTTTTTGTTTTTTACATATTCCTTCCTCCTTATTTCTTTCTGTTCAGGGTTTTGCTCCGAGACTCAGTCCTCTTTGTAGTTCATCTCAAAGGAATTAATTTTCATTTTCATTACAGAAATATAGATTCCAAATACTCAAAGTGCCCTTGAGGTAAAAGAAGCACTACACACACACATACCTCTCTGAGGCTCACTGAGAAAAATCTGATATAAGGCAAGTGTCTTAGGCTCTTTCAGAACCCCCAGCCTTGCCTGGGGCATGCTTCCTCAGGAGCCACTAGGCTCCTGCTTCATAAACTGGAGACCAACCGGAGACCAACCGGAGACTTCCCCTTACAGTTCTCTGACGCTGAAGTCTCAAGAAAGGCTCAGAGTAATTAGCACCATTCTTCTCTTCCTCAGTAAAACAATAGCCATCTCCTTGTGTTCTCATGTGAAGCTATGTGCTTCAGACATATGTGAAGGCCAGGGTGGACTGTGCTCAGTGTCTCAGTAACTTCCTAGATAAGCCTATGGGATGGTGCCTGAGAGAGCTTCTATCTGCCATTTTTGTCACCGGACAAATGGGACTGGGCTCAGAAGGCAGAAAACAGAGGCGAAAGAATCAAAACAGCAGAACGAGGCAGAGACCAGTCTAAACTGGTATGGCACAAGGTATAAACAGTGCCATGTTCAGGCTAAATGAGAGACAATGTTTTAAGGTATTTTGAATGGACATACTCAGGTGTCTGTCTGTCTGTCTCTTTCTCTCTCTCTCTCTCACACACACACACACACACACACGCACACACACATCACACACACATACACACTCTCTACACACACACTCTCATTTCACACACACACTCACACACACACACACACACACACACACACCTCTCCTCGCCTCTCCTGGCATCCTCCCTAGGGCAGAGGTCCAGAGGAATGATAGGTTTTGGAGAAAGAGCTGGGATTAGATTTTGGATGAGTCACACACTGTCTGTGTGACCGTGAGCTAACTGTTCAGCCCCAGTCCCTATTTGTAAAACTGAAATTAGGTCTGCCTGTGTCATGGGGCTGCTACGGGAAGTCAGCATCACGATGGATGTGCCTGTCTGAACGTCGGGGTGAGCAAACCTCCTTTCCTCAGTTCTCCTCCTTGTGACTGAAGAGACCTTGAGGATGGATTACTTCTTGAGTAGTCTGGCAAGCCTCTACTGATGCATAAAGCGAGAGTCAATTCCACGCAATTAACTGTCAGTTTCCTGTGTATTTATCCTGTGCCTATGTTAATCTGTCAGGATCAGCTCACTACGGACACTAAACTCTGTTTTGTATAGTGCCATAAAGACTATGGACTGAACAGAAACACTAACAGAAGACAGATAGTTCCACATCATATGTTTATGACATATAATTTAAAATACAGGGTAACCTTGACTTTAACCTAAGATTTTGGTATTAGGACAAAGCCTTTATTGGGGTAATTGAAGGCACTTTGTTTTTGAACGCTCCCTCTAACCCCTGGGTCTGTTTTTCCTTACCCAGCTCCCCAGCACTATCCTGATAGAGTTGATGTAGTTTTCTTACATATATTACCTCCTTTGGTTCCTTACCCCTCAACATTCACTCTAAGAAAAAAACAAAAAACCTACATATAGGCTGAGTAAACCCTAACCCCAAAGTCTAAAATCTGTAACCCCGAGTTTAGAGTGTCAACCCGAGGTTTAAAATTTTTGGGCCTTTTGGATCTCAGGCGCTTGCAGTAAATACGAGCTCACCTGGTAAAGTCTATGCAGAGATTCAAAAATCTGATCTGGCTCCAAGCAGAGTGGAAAGGAAGACTCAATTTGCATATGTGTAAAACCTATGTGATTACCACTGGTAAACACCGTCCCTGACCTATATCTCCAGTTGAGGAGACAGAGAGGGACTGGTGACCATCCCTGCCCAGGTGACTAAGACAAGGCTGCTGAGAACAACAGGAACAGCCTCTGGCATTTTACCCAGAGTTCTGAGTGTTTTGTCTGCATTAGCTCTCCCAGCTCAGCGGTCATAACATACCGCCATGTGCTTTTCTGCTTACATCTTCTCAGTAGAACGGGACACATACTGATACACTGTATTTTATCCATAGCTCCCTCTCCAGTGCACCGAACAGTGCCTCTTGCAGAAAACAGTCAAAAAGTCTCAATGAAGTCTTTGTAACATTCACTCTTTCCAGAAAGTGGAAGAGTTGGCTACTGCTATGATTGCCATTGCAGATGAGAAACTGAGGCAGAGGTGGGAGGGTGTGTGGTTCAGGAGCCGTCCATCCCTCCCCCTTCTCTGATGCTTTATCAGATGTTATGGTGGCTAATTTTAAATGCCATGCGGACAGGCCGTGGGCTGCCCAGTTAATTTGTTAGACATGACCGTAGGTCTGTCTCTGAGGGTATTTCAAGATGGCAGTACCACTTAAGCCAGTGCACTGTGTAAAACAGATTGCTTTCCCCGTCACTCCTATGTAATCCATTCGTGGCCTGCACTGCACAAAACAGGGGAAATGCTGACTCCGGTGCTGTGTGGTGGCCTGTGGCTGGGACTCCCACTCTCACACATGGAATCTAATTGGGATTTACAGGACCAGCTCTCTAGATTTTCTCAGGCTTTTGGACTCAGGAGAGAGGCTATATCATTGATGCCCTGGAGTCTCCAGTTCCCTAGTCAAGGTCTTGCGAGGTTGGATCTTCCACAACTGTGATAACTAGACTGGGCACGTGCCACACACGGGCAGCACTTGGGTTTCCTATTAGGTGTTCAAGGTTAGTCTCTACTATAGAGTGAGTGTGAAGCTAGCCTGGGCTACATGAGACCTTGTCACAAAATTACTTTGCATGCACGCACAGACACATGCATACACATCTACTCACACGTGTATCACCACTGCCCCATTGGTTGAGAGTCTCTGGGGAAACCATGTCTAATATAGATGTTCAGAGAGGTGAAGTACTCCCAAGACTATACAGATAGCAGTGACCAGAGCTGGGATACAAAGACAGGTTTGCTAATGGCGAGCCATTTTAACATGCTTATGTTGGTTCCCCCTCCTCCCCTTCCTCCTCTTCCTCCTTTTCTTCCTCTTCTCCTCTTTCTCTTCTTCCTCCTCTTCCCCTTCTCCTCTTCTTCCTTCCTCCTCCTCCTTTCCCCCTTCTCCTCCTCCTCCTCCTTCCCCCCTTCTTCTCTTCCTTCTTCTCCTCCTTCTCCTCCTCCTCCTTCCCCCTTCTCCTCTTCCTCCTCCTCCTCCTCCTCCTCCTCCTCCTCCTCCACCTCCTCCTCCTCCTCCTCTTCTTTTTTGGAGTTTTCTAGACAAGTTCTCTCTACATAGCCTTGGCTTTCTTTGAACTGACTTTGTAGACCAGGCTGGCCTTGAACTTAGAAATACTGCCCTCAGAGTACTGGGATTAACCCAGCCTATTGCTAGGTTCTTAACCCCACTGTCATCCTTGATGGCTCTACTGTGTAGTTCTATTTCAAATGTTCAACTCAGGAGGGACGTTCCAGCCAAGACTCAGAAATGGAGTCTGAGAATCCTGGATACCCTCACCTTGGCCTCTTAGGTCTCACCTGTGGACTATTTATTTGGGTGGGCACTGCTAAGCAGTACAGGGTGCCAGCCAGGCCCAGGTTTTGTTTCTCCCTTACTTATTATTTTACTTTATTTTTTTAATTAAAGCAATGTTAATGCTATTGACTCTTACAAACATATACACATGGGCAGGTCAAAAATTACCCAATGTATCCTCATTTGGGGGAGACAGTAACATTTTAGAGATCTGGTTTCAGAATGATTCCCTAAAATGATACCAAGAGAAACAAAGTGGCAGTAACAGCCGCAGGCTCTGGAGCCAGATGTGGTTTGAGTTCTCGCTTTACTAGAGACTGTGCAAGCCAGGGCAAGCCTCTCTATGCCCTTAGGTCCCACAACTACAGAATAAGGATAATGAGTTAACCATCTCCTGGTGATGTGGTGGGGAGATCACGTAATGTGTTAGCATAATAGCAAATGCACACACAGTAAGGATGCAGTAACTATTAGCTACTTTGAGAGGCATGACTTAGCTATGAGTAACTTCCTAAATTCCCATGAAACCAACAGCAAACAACCGCTAGCAATGAACTGCAATTTCTAGATGTCCTGGAAGCTCTCAGGGCCCATTCTGAGTTCTGGCCTATGAACTACACAAGAAGGAATAATGTAGGAGTTTCCTCAGGTCTGCCTGACAGATGGGGGCCTGCTCCTCCCTTTCTCCACTCTTTCCAGGAATGCAGAGGCCACGGCTAGAGTTCCCATAACTATCTAGACTCCAAGGACAGATGCTGCAATTGGGTTTCTCTGAAGAATAGCCTGAAGCCTTTTCTGGATTTCAGCTCTGTGCTGATAGTTTTCAAACTCTTAGGAGAGAGCGCAGACTTCTAATGTGTTTGTGCCGTTATTCCTGGCATCTGTTATTCAAGGGCAAACTAAGCTTAAGTGCTTCGGTTTGTCCCTTGTGGTAGTCTAAAAACCCAACTAGAGGCTTGAATCCATTTTGAATTTTTTTTTTTTTTGGGCAAACAAAAAGCAAGATGGGCAGACATAGAAAAGGAGTACATCTTCAAGACCCCCCTCCTAGGATGGCTGTCTTCACCAGTCAATCTCAGTCTTATGCCATGATCCTCTCTCCCCTGTTCAGAACCGTAGGACTTTATGCTCTGTTCTCTTATTCCATTGGCTGAAGCATTACGTTGTATTTATGACATCACCATACAACCTAGACGTGTCAGATTCGGCTCTAATGTAGGAGGGATTACAAACCGCCGCTTCCTATTGTTTGCCTGAGCATCTGCATGTTACGGGCCAAAGGCTTCTGGAATGTCTGACTAATAAGTCGCCGTGGGAGCAACATCTTAGGAAGTCCACGCGTAAGACTGTCGCCTACTATGAGGCTGGCTGTAATTTAAAACAGCCTACTCATATATAAGTTAATATATTTCCCAAATGCTCACCTCCTGAACTCCCAGGTGGTCGCAAGGGTTTGTGAGCAAAGGAGGGATGAATATTTGTCTGACTAGGAAATTAAATAGCAACTGAATTCCCCGAGGCAATGCACTTCAGTGACCATTGTGATATCACTGGCTGTAAACTCATTCTACACGTGATACAACTAGAAGGTTATTTGTTCCTAAGCAAAATACTAGTCAGTGGTTAAACTAAACCATACCACTTTACCCCTGGTTCATTGTTCAACTACCCTACACTTTCTCCATGTAAACTGAGTATGTAAAATGCAAGGATCTCATTTGAAAAGGTTGGAATTTGTGTGTCTCTAATATAAAGTGTAGGAAGAGACACATCTTCTTTGAAAGTGTGTGTGGTATGTGGTGTAGTGTGTCTGTGTGTGTGTGTGTGTGTGTGTGTGTGTGTGTGTTTGTGTGTGTGTGTGGTATAGTGTTCGTGTATGTGTGAGGTGGGGGTGGGGGAGTAGGAAAGTTCTCATTGAAGGTGATCTGTGCTCTCCACCGACCATGCTCTTTGAAGTGAATTTTCTTCTTTCCGGGAGCTCAAAAACGATCTCACTCACTGCCTTTCCCACTATCTCCTAATTGGTACACCGACTCTGAGGGGTGGAATGACTGACAAGGTCATCCAACCTCCAACAACCTTTTTCTAAGCTGCTTCACACTCAGACTAATGCTGATTACAGTTCTGAGGACATGTGTCAGCTGACTCGATCCATCTCCCAGCGCTGCGAAATGCCCAAGCTCAGTGGACAGCAGGATCTAGGAGAGACTAGAGAGATTTCACCTCATATCTGGTGATGAAGCTTGACTCCTATGTGTCTGACAACACAATGGTACGAAACTCCTGTCTATGGTGTTGTGGCAACCAGTAGACCTGTTTGGTGAACTCTTGGCGGTGGGTTTGGATTTCTAGGCAAACAGTGCCTTAGGCAGGAGAACTGCAGAGTACAGCGCAGTCTTCCCTTGAAAGTCGTTCATCAAACACAACACGCACTCTGTTTGTGCCTTTCTCAGAGGCACGAAGCTCATTTAACTTTAAACTGAGAAGTTTCTAGAAATGGTTGAAACCTTGGGTCATTAGAAATTGATAAATCACATAAATTATGGGCAGGCAACTGGCCTGTGTCATCTAAAACTCAAATTCATGAGGTATTTAGTATACTGCTAGGCTTTATAAGCATGAAAGTTTTGCAGGCTGCACATAATCCGGGTTTCTGAAGGAGAAATTAACATATAGAAATTATCTGTTCAGTCCAAAATAAAAATTCAGCAAATGTGCTCTATGAAAGTATAGTTAATGTTCATACAAAATGTCACTGTGTCCTCCAATGACATCTAGATATAAAAATCTCAGAAAGGATCTGGGGGAGACGACTCCAAAGTTAAGAGTGATCAGTGCTAATCCAGAGGACCCGAGTTCAGTTCCCAGCCCCCACTTCAGGCAGCTCACAACTGCCCGTAACTCCAGTTCCAGGCAATCTGGCACCTTCTCTGGATTTGTCAGGCATGGGTACATACATGACTTGTGCTTAGACAAAGACATACACATATATACACGGATTAAAAATAAATCTTAGGTTATTAAAAAGAAACAACTTTAATGCATTTTATAAAAGTGTTACCTTCTAAAAGGTTTAATTAGCTAATAAACTCCTTTAATCAACAAGTATTAATGGGACACTAGAAATGTGATTTATAAAATTTCATTGTATGTGGATGTCTTAGGAACAAGTAAAATTTTAAATTAAGATAAATAGTTGTAGTTTAAAAAACAAAAAAAAGGTAAAGTGGTTTTAACTTTTTTTTAGGATGACATACAGTTCTTTCAATAAAATGAAGCCAAATAATGCAAATTATTATAAGGATATAAAGATATCTCCATTCCCCACCCCACCCCCCAAAAAATTAATGTAGTGTCATTACCAAAGAACCAATGGAACTGAAACAGGGGAGGGGCATATGGGAGACAATAAAAAGTTAGAATACAGCTTTATATTCTATGTTTGCAAGTGATCCTAGGGTCAATCCTCAATTCTGTAAAATATACATAAATAGACAGAAATTAAAGTACCCACAACACAGCAACTCTAAATCCCTCACATCTGAGAATGGCAATTAAAGCAAAATACTCAAAAACTGAATACATATCTCATATAATCTAAATGCTTAAAATATGTCTGATTGAGGAATCTATGTTGTTTTTATAAACTATTTAACTCTGTGTGTGTGTGTGTGTTCGTGTGTGTGCGCGTGTGCATGCACGTGTGCGTGCGTGCCCGTGATAAATGCACAAACGCTCATATGACTGGTCCCTCTAAATGCGGAGGGCCTGGCAGAAGAGTGTGCTGAGCCCACGGTTAGCCACTCCCAGAGTTAACAAGAGCATCCGTCAAGTTCTAAAGTGAGCAGCTCCCACAAACCAGAAATACAAAGCAAGAAGTCCACAAAAGAAGAAAGACCACGAACTCACCGTGTAAAGCTCGTTAAGAACCTTCATTAAGTCTTCGTGCAGCTGGAACGCAATCTCTTTGCTCTACAAAGAAGAAGAAATTGAGGGGGGAAAAATTAACAGCGTGCGAGAAAGTTTCCTTTTGAGTTTTACACATTTTAAAGACTACGCGCTTAAGACAGAAGGATGCGTATGGCATGATAGACACCCAGCATGTCCAAAACACCGTCGCCCCAGCTATGCGTCCTCACACTGAGGAGCGAGGCCTGAGGGTCTCTCTAGGATGTTCAGCAACAAATGAATGACAGCCTGGCTGGCTTCCCCACAAGTCACATGAGACCTCGTGGGGGACAGTGGGTGACGTACACAGGGTGAACTGCCAGGCTTGCTTAGAAGGTGAGTGAGTTGAGGGCCAGGCATTGTGGTGCTTGCCTCTCTATAATAATCAACACTGGCATTAGGCAGGCAAAGGGAAGAGGACAGTGTGAGTTTCAGGCTAGTCTGAACCAGTGTCTCAGCCAAAAGACAGACGCCAGCAATAAGGAGCACGCATACCCCATAGACACTCTCCACACAGTAGGAACAACAGGAAAATAAATGGGGAAAAAAAGCTAAAAAGGGAGAATTTGAGCAATCAGTTTTCCTCTCCCTAAACAGCAAAGTTAGGGGTCATGAACCTTGTTCATTAAGAAAACATTTCTCAAGCTGCAGGGCAGCGAATCTGTGAGTCTGCATGGACTCAAGGTCCCCACGCCTCTACCTCTGCGCTGTTATGAATTTTTAGAAGACCAGACCGCAGAGTTGACTCTTCCCTCTGCTTCCCCAGAGTTGATGAGGATGTTTGAATATTGTCTCCAGCAAGCTCTGTAAACTATTTTAAAGGGCACCAACTCCACGCATGTTTATCTCTGTCTTGAGTTCATCCTGTGATCATCTATGCATTGTGGGAAGGGTTTGTGGTGTGTCTCCATCTACTGTGTGGGGCGGTAACAGGAGTTCTGGGTGGTATAGGTTTCCATGCTGCCTGTGGGAGTGGGTACCTAGGACTTAAGGAGGCTGTCCATCTCGCCCAGCCTGGTCGCTTTGACTATGCACACAAGAAACTTAAAAAAAAAAAAAAAATTTACTAACTTTACATCCCGATATCATCTCCCCTCTCTTCCAAGTCCCCCTCTTACAGCTCTTCCCCCATTGCCCCCCCTTCTCCTCTGAAAAGGGGTAGCCCTCACTGGTGATCATTCCCCTGCCTCAGCAGGTGAGCACTACAGGACTAGGCACATTCTCTCTCACTGAGGCCAGACAAGGCAGCACAGTACAGGATCCACAGGCAGGCAACAGTCAGGGACAGCCCCCTGCTCCGGTTGCTGGGGACCCGCATGGAGACGGAGCTGTACATCTGCTACCTTAAGCCTTCGATGTTCACAAGAGCAAACTGAGCTGCTGTGCTTGAGATGACTGAGGCAGTTGCTATAGCTACCGAGAGCATCCACTGAGTACTGTGGAGAGGGAATGGCCATGGCCACTCTTAAGAAACTGAGACGTAGATCCAAGTGGGTCCATCTATACTGGCAAGGTTATCGGTTGAGACCTCAACAACAGAAGGCCAAACTGATGAGATGAAGACTCACGGGGTGTAAAATTCCATGGGAAGAAGACATTGGAGTCACATGTAAATGCTGAGAAATTCAAGTGAATTAGCTGCATCTGTCACCCAGTTTCCTTCGGACGCTGGCCAGCGCTGCGTATACCAGGCGCGGAGAGTGTCTCAGTCTCTAATGTGGATTTTGGAACTGCAAATATTGCTCTGTCCATGACATATGAGTATGTGGACACTAAGAATCACTCCTGAGCAAACAGGAGCCTATACACAGGCTCATGTAGTCAAGAGGAACTCAATCCCCCCAAGTTGGGACTCTGAATGTATACATTACAATCTCCTATGACTTTGGTCTGGTGTGTTTTTTTAATATCAATTTTCACCCAAAGGACTGGGCACCGATTTAAACTCTCTAATGGGATCAAAGGCCACCGAGGAGTCCTGATCAGTTACCCACGTTTCAGGTAGCAAGTCCAGAAAGAAAATATTTCTTGGCTAAGATTTCCAAACAATAACAGGAAAAAAAAATCCCATCGGTGCAATTAATCTCATCCCAACATATTTAAGGTCAGAGGAAAGGCTCAGCTTGAGGCTCCAAGGGCCGTCTGTGTGACTCCTGGCTAAACATCTTAGAATAAGCTCTGTACGTTGTACATTTTTACAAGACTTCAGGTGACAAGGTAGAAAAAAAATTGGCATAAGCTTGCATTTTAACTTCATCTTTCATGAGAGGCCTGTCTCTTCCTCTCTACTGTCTGTCTGTCTGTCTGTCTCTCCCCCTCCCGTGTGTGTGTGTGTGTGTGTGTGTGTTTAAACACACATGGAACCCAGGTGCACACACATCCTACTAAATTTTGATGTCCTTCGACAATCAGGGGTTTCTTTACACTCACTTTATTTGCTAAACAATAAGAAGGACTTTAACTTATCAGCTTAGAATGGTGCCCCAGCAACTGTTCTGATTGAAGAAGTGACTCTTTAGGTATTTGGAGTATTCTTTAAAGGACATCATCACTTTTTTTGTGATGGTAATAAATGGGAGACACGTTTTGACTGGAATGGGGGAGGGTAATGTGAAGTGACTCTTGTCAGGATTCCATACCATGAGAAATATATATATATATATATATATATATATATATATATATATATATATATATTGAAGAGGCAGTATATCATAATGCTTAGAAGCAAGGGCTCTAGAGCCAGGAAACCTAGTTTGACTTCTCTGAAACTTTGGTTCTCAGTTGAGGTTTTGTCTTTTATTATTGATGCAATGCTAAATGCCGGCCTCCACGATTTGGAGTCTATATGTAGCCTGAGGGTCCCTGACCCCAGTTAATTCTGATTGGTAAATAAAGATGTCCAATAGCTGGGAAAAGGAGACATAGGCAGGGTTTAGGTTTCCCCGGGCTTGAGACCACAGGGAAGGAGCAGGGGAGACAGAGTCACCACAGGATAGTAAGAACATACAAAAGAGAAGCAAGGAGAGCCGCAGGCCAAGAGAACGTGGCCCAGAGAGCTGACTAATTGGAGTTAAGAGCAGTCAAGATGAAACATGGGAAGGAATAACTCGGGGTTAGCAGTGGGAGGTAGATGTTAACAACATGAAGGGCAGGCAGCTGCCCAGCTACTGAGCTACTTAAGGTGTTTTAGAATAAGGGCTGTGTGCATGTCTTTTATCTGGGAACAGTGGGAAGGAACCCATGATGGAATTATATATATATATATATATATATATATATATATATATATATATAAAACAACAGTTCTCTATCTCAGTTTGTGATCTACAAAAGGAATGACAATCCTATGATTTAAAATCCAATGACCTCCATGTAGCAGATGCTTCATGAAAACTGCTCAATTTGATTCTGAGGTCATCCCCCCCCATGGCCCTAGGTTTATGACAAAACCAGATGGCTCTCAACTTTGAAAGACCCTTAGCTGCTGTGTCCCAGCCTGGGTTTTGGGTTTTTCCCTACCCCCTCCTCATGGACATAGACTTAGCTTGGCTTCCTTTGCTCCGTGTCCTTGGGGGTCCTCCTGCTAGTGACAACGAATTAATGAAGCAGACACTGGAGACTTGGCAACTCCTGAAGCCAATGTGACAAGATACATACAGTCGGTGAACAAGGCCTTAAGGACCTGCTTTAGTGATGGCCTTAGAGATCATGCAAAGGTGGGAGAGAACATCTTTCGGGAGGGAGACCCTGAGCTACCCCTTGGAATGCAGTCTCACAGTTTCTCTTTCTTCACTGAGGTATGATCCAAACTAAGCAAACTCACAGCTCATCATCTGTTTTCTTTTGAGATCATATCTTACGTGGTAAATGCAGGCCTTGAACCCATGACCATGCTCCTTCACCCTTCTGAGTGTAGGATTACAGGCACCATGGGTGTTCACTAGCACACCTGACGTCCGCAGGGATGGATAGGAGCTGACTGCTTAACAATGCTATTTAATGTGACCAATGCATGTGAGAAACACAAACTCAAACATCTTGGTACCTAGAGACACATGGGCTGGTGCAACATCCGAAGTCTGTGTGCCTGGCTCATGGCATGGGAACCTGACAAGGGTCACTTCTTGTCACCTCCCTGATTCTAGTCAAACCGTCTCTCCCATTTATTACTGTCACAACGAGAGGTAAGGATGTCCTTTAAGGAGTACTTCAGATACCTTAGAATAATCACTTCTTCCATCAGAACAGTTCTTGGAGCACAATTCTAGACTGATAAACTGAAATCCTTCTCGTTGTTAAGTTAGCATGTAAAAGAACAATCTTCTAGACAGCTCTGGATTGTGGACGGCCACCGAAATTCAGGAGAGTGTGTGTGCACCTGGGTTCTACTTCACTGAATGCTAAAAACAGAAGAGACCCTTGACAGCTGAGCAAGAGTTACCAGGTTTAAAAAAAGACGCAGATCTTAAGGAGGTAACGGCTGTTCCTTTTGTATAAAAGAATACTAACAAATTATACTTGCTAGGGATTAAATGTTTTCTCTGCTCTTTGAGATACAGGTCGCTAAAGTTACTTTTCCGCCGAGGAGAGCCTCCCACCCCCAATTACTCAGAGGCCCCTAGAAACACAGGGAAGACCACTTTCTCCCATAAAGGCCTGCAGGGGTGGAAATGATGCTGTTTTCTGGTGCTTTTTGGCAGGGTTCTGGGTTCTGATTCAAGGGGGAGAGAAAGTGATAGCTAATATTTGTTAGATAATGTGTATATGTATGTTTCTGAATACACATACACACAAACACACATACCAGAAGAGGGGTGAGGGGAGTGTATATTTGTGTGTGCATGTATGTATGTGTATATATACATATATATATTTCTAGTTACTAATTATTTATTGCCACTTTGATATTTCATATACAACAAGCAGAAGTTCCAAATTAACACGTCCAAAGTTTTCTTCTCCTTCATGATCAAAATGACCGAAGCGTGCCGAGGGGTGGGGTGTTAAGAAAAGAGGGATACAGCAACCAACTCTGGGGTACGACATCTGTCCTTCAGGAGTGCTTATCTGACATAGGTCTGAGCTGAAATCATCCCATCACCATCAAGTATGTTGTTCACACGGTCTCGCGATCATGAGTGGTTATCACGATTTTTCTCTTGTATTTATATTGTGTTCAGAATCTCTGTGATTTGACTCACAGCAACCTCTCAGGGGTGCACACCTCTACTCCCATGTAATTCCTCCTAATGCTTTCATCATTGCCGACCAATCATGCAATGGATCGTTCATAGTTTACTGGTTCACCCTAAGATAGGGTTGCCCCAATTTAGTTCAGGCTCCTTAAACTTGCTGTACAGCCAAGGTAGACTTTAAAATTATATATGCCCCTGCCTCGGCCTCATGAAACTTTCCTCAGTTTTCTCCCTCAGATATTTATCAGAACTGACACATACGTTTCCCATACCCGTACCCGCTCTGTAGACACAAAGCAAGAAGCGTCTCAGACTTGGACACTACGTACATTAAAAGATAATGTAGAATCTCAACCAAGCAGGTTTAACAAAGACAAAAGGCAAGAATTAGGCTGTTTGGGTGCAAATATAAAGCAAGATTTCAACAAATCTAGTATTCCAAAGAGGTTCTTCTCGATTCATAAGTTTTCTGTTCTCTACCCTCCTAAAAACCAAGCACGAGCGAGGTCATGATAGATTAGAAATCGGAAATTCTTAAAAAATTAATCGATGAGTTAAATGTTTTTCTTTATAGGCACGTCTACTCTGTGAAAGCCATTGAAGAAGTAATTCTATATTCAATCAAAAGGCCCAAGGCTCAGTTGGGTGGGAGGGGTGTCAATCACGCACGTGTGTGGCGTGTGGGATGGCTGTCTTGAGTTCTGGACCACATGTGCAGAAGGACGAGAGGGAGAAACGAAACAGTATGTTCAAGGTCACGGGCGGGTTCTTGGTACATTCCATTCACTCATGTGTTCCAAGATACTTCATGGTATTTGCTCCTTTGCCAACGCTGGTGCAGTCTTCTGGGGTGGCACAAACTGTCCTTGTCAGATTAGACTGAAGCTGTAGGACCCAAGGACAGTTCTGAAAGAAGAAATGGTGGCACAGGAGGCAGAGGCTGGGGATAGCCAGTGACCTGATTAATATGCTCAGTTGCGTACTTTGTGTTATGTGCTTAGTGCGTTTTCTTGGATGTGCAATTTCTAAGGATGAAAATGCGAGTTTAAGACTCTCAACATTGGAAGGTTTTTTTTTTTTAAGGCTTATTATAATTGTATGCTGCACAGAGTGTACGCTGGACAACGATGTTCTTTCCTTAAGTCGGAAATCTGAGGTTCACTTGAGACTCGGTGCCTCTCCTCGACGCCCTTGTCACCAATCCTATGTGTTCTGGCTGATTGACTTTTCTGTACATCATCAGACGTAAGAAAAACTGAATCAGGTTTCCTCTAACTGAAGCTGTTTTAGCTTGTGATACATTTTATCGACACCTTTGCCTCAGTCCAAAACCGTGGCCCAAAGCAACTCGGCAAGGAGTGGGTTTATCTCATATCACAGCTTACAGCCCATCCTGAAGCCTCGGGGCAGGATCAAGCAAGAACTTGGAGGCAGGAACCGAGGCAGAGGCCATGGAGGTGGGCAGTGGTGTTCACTCGCTTGTCCTCTTGGCTAGCTCAGTGTACTTTTACAACCTGGGACCACTTGCCGAAAGGTGGCACCGCCCACACTGGGATGGGCCCGCCCACATCAATCATTAATGCCCCACCGACCAATCAGATGGAAGCAATTCCTCAGTGGCGATCCCCTCTTCCAGGAAGCGTCTAGGTTTTTCTGTAAAAGTGCTTTTCCAGTGCTTTTCCTCTGCCCCAGCTCGCTCGGCTTTCTTCCCTCTACCAGATGCAACCGTACAGGCTACTCTGAATCATTCTTGCAAGTTGTTCCCCAGAGAAAAATCAGACTCTCCCTTTATAGTGACTTCATCATTAACTCACTGATCACCATCCCTGGGAAAACGGTCTGGTGATTAAAATTTAGAGTCTGAAATCAAACTGCCAATGTCCATACTACTTTACTAAAGACAGTATTAACTTTTCAGGTCTTAGGTTTTTCCCCCATTGACAAAGACTAGAGTGATGATGATGATGATGATGATGATGATGATGATGATGGTGGTGGTGGTGGTGATGATGAAGAAGAAGAATATTCTCTATGGAACAGGGCGTATTGGGATGGTCCTTATTAAACTCTGAACACAAGTTATTATACTTATATTTCCCCTTTTCCCCTAAGGGACTAACAGGAATTCAGACCTGACTTCTGCCTTCCAGAGTTCTCTATCTCACAGAGGAATCAGACAAGCTGTATTTGCTTATCTTTCTGTTGCTATAGTAAAATGTCAAAAATCTGAAGTTGGGTAATTTGTAAAAAGCAAAAAAAAGGTGTGTGTATAGGACATACATGCACAGACACTCACACACATGCACACATACATTCACACACTCACACACATACACACACACATACATATACACTTCCTCTCCCCTTCTCCCTCCCCCCACACTCACAGACACACACATACATTCACACACTCATACACACATACATACTCACATGCACACACTCACACATACATCCACACACACATACAATCACACACTCACACTCACATATATATTCACACACTCACATACATCTACAGACTCACACACATACTACTCACACGCACACACACATACATTCACATATACACTCACACTCACACTCACACGCACACACACACACACACACACACACACACACACACACACACACACACTCCTACACTCCCTCTCCCCTTCCCCACTCCCCCATACTCACACACAAAGGATTATGTAGCTTTGGAGGCATGAAGAAGAAGCCTAGCACGGCTCTGGTATGGACGTCATGGTGGACACACCCACAGCAAGAGGAGAATACATTGAACGAGGGATGATGTTGCCAGATTAGAACCTGAAAGGGGTCAAGCCATTCTCACCGGAGCTCACGGGTCCCATAGAGCAACCTTAATCCCTTCTCCAGTCAGCTCCCCAAGTCCTAGGAACCTCTGTGCTGGCCAGACCTCTGTTACTAGAAACCTCCAGGCATGTGGCCCGGGACATTCCAGAAAGGAAAGGAGAGGACAGAACAAAGGGCGTAATTAATAGGAGCAGCGTGACCACACTGAGTCATCCATCAAGTGACCTGTGTGGTGGGATTAATTGGCTGACTCACATGTTTTCTGGCTGTCATAAAGGGAGTATTAAAGTAAATATATTGAGATGACCAACTCAGGAATCCTGACCTTGTGCTGAGTCAGAGTGGGAGTGAGAGAGACAGAGGCCGAGCAGATTAAATATTTAATGAGCGCTTCAGATGGCTGTAGTGTCTCACACTCGGTTGGTTTGGAATATAAATTCTGGGTAAAGAGGTCAGGTCATGTTTCCACAGTGTGTGCTTTTAACTTCCTAAAGCTCATCTCGATGTCTTTATATTAATAGAGCCCTTTAATTCACATGAACTCTGAAGATTGAGTTAGAGAGTTTCTTCCAAAACACTAATGGAGAAAGCAGGGTTGGGTTTAATGGCCTGAGCCCAGTCTCAGGAAGAGAGTATAGGATTTCTTAAGGCTTCCCTTTCTACCTGGCAAGGGACATGGTTTTTTCCCTTAAAAGCAAAGCTAGAGCTGGGCGCAGTAGCTCATATAATAGCAACATTCGGAAGGCTGAGGCAGGAGGATTGCTATGGACCTGAGGCTAGCCTTGGCTAGAGGCCAGCCTAGGAATTCATAAGACCCTATATCTTGAAAAAACGAAACAATGTCATGAAACTCAGGGCAGGCAACTATCCTCACACGGAGTTCTAACCCAGGCAGGCGGGAAACGGTTTTTTTCCTTCAGCTGGAACCCTATGCCAGCAGAGGACAGGCAGAAGGTTCAGGGGAGGCCACAGTTGCCTTTCCAGAAAAAAATCAAGCCTTAATCCTGAAGGGAGAAGTCCAGGGCATTTTCTGTAACATCTGCTGCTGGGATGGACAGACCAATGTGACATTGCTCGGTAAGTTAGAGAAAGTCACCGTGCATGACAGTGTCCCTCACTCCTAGTCATCTGCAACCTCCCAGGCTTGCACGAACAGTCCCTGGACACACGGGCCTAATAGCTCAGACTGAAATCTAAAGGTCTATTTTTATCTTTCTATTCTTTATCTCATGAGAAAAATCAGCATTGGGGGGTCGGGGAGGTGGGGTGGGCTGGGAGGGTAGGGATAGTCCTCACACACAGCAGACCTACAGGTGGAGGGAGGCCAGAGGAGGCTGTGTCCACTCCAGAGAAAAGCCAGGCTAGAACCCCAGGGAACAGGGAGGCTGTGAAGACCAGTGGCTCCCTGAGACTCCTTCCCCAGTACCTTGTGGAATGGCGAACACAGTGTATCAACCTTCCTAATGCGGGGACCCCTTAATATAGTCCCTTATGTTGTGGCGACCCCCAACCATCAACGTATTTCGTTACTACTTCCTAACTGTAACCTTGCTTCTGTTATGAATAATAACATAAATATTTGATAGGCAGGGTGTCTGGTATGCATCTTGTGCAAGGGCTGTTTGACAGAAGTTGCAACCCCTAGGTTGAAGACTTCTGGGCTGGAGGCATCTGAGAATTTCACAGCTGGGCCAACAAGTCCCTCCTTAGGTTTCCTTTTCGTTTCTTATTTCCTATTTAATTTCTACTCTCTTGCAGGTCTCACGCTCTGTTTGTATTCTGCTTGGCGGTTTAGGACGACCATTTATGTTTTTCCACAGAGTACACCACAAGACATCGCACTGTTGTCCTCAGCAACTGTATAGACACACACACACACACACACACACACACACACACACACACACACACACACACCTGTTCCCCTCTCTCATCCTTACCCCTGACTCTTTACTTCACCCATAGAATTAATCTTTAAAGATCTGTAGTCCCTACCCCTAGCCCAGTTCTCCCTTCTAGCTACTTTAACTATATATATATATATTTAAATCTCAAAGAAGATCTAATATACACCCTCCCTTTAACTACACTACTTTATTCCTAATTCTGGTCTTATTGACTGAGTCTGACTATGGTGCAGACTAGCCTCGGTTATTGTTAAACAGGGATCGAAGGGAAAGGGGTCTCAGTTAACTACCAAGGACAGCACCTGGGCAGTGGTAATATCCAGCAGCCATGATCAGCAGCAGTGGCGTTCTGCAGTTAATATTCTCAGGTATAACAGGGTTTACACCAGCCACCCTGAGCTCCTGAGGAAGGATTATTTTGAATTTCTCCCGAACTTAGGAATTATTTTCAGAACTACACCCACAACATTACCAATCCAAATCTTCCTCGAATGCGGTAAAAACTCCAACTGAAAGAATACAGTCGATTAAATAAAACTGAGCAACAAAAGGACATCAGATATATAAATCTCAGGGCAGTAACATGTGAAACACGTACACGGAAACATAACTTTTCCAAAAACTATCTGGTATACAGTACTGTGAGGGCGCTAGGTCGGGCATGGTGGAACACACTTTAAACCCTAGCACTCTAAGAGCAGAGGCTACTGGGTCTCTGTGGGTTTGAGGCTAGGCCAGTTTACATAGTGAGTTCCAGGCTAGCCCATGTAACATGTTGTCTTGAAAGAGAGTGAGTTAGTTGAAATCTCAGACAGAGAACTCAAAATAATGATCCTAAGGGTGTCTACAGGCACCAACAGCTGAAAATGAATAAGGAGTTTAGCACATTTGGCAAAGTGGCAGTTTACAGTATTAGCACACAAAAATCAGCAGTTTCCTTAGACAAGTGAGATTTCTACTGAGGAAGAAGTGGGGGAAACAATTCCATTCAGAGAGGTCTCAAAATGACAACGCCAACTATCTAAACAAACAAGCTGCCACAAACCTCTGAAGAGCCTCTGAAATATCTCTTTAAAAAAATTTAAAACACTGGAAGAAGACCCCGGAAGATGGAAATACCTCGTCACGTGGTTGTGGATTGGGCAGGATGAATCCGGTGAAAACGACCTTGCACCGACTCTACAGAGAACTGCCACCCTAGCCAAACATGAACTCAGTTCTTCAAAATAAGTAAGTAAAATAAAAACAAACAATGGACAAAAGACCCAAAATCGCCAAAGGAGTCCTGGCCAAAAGGAATACGCTGTGGACGATCTATGGTTTCAAGTTATATTACAGATCCGTAGCGTTGGAAACATCACCCTAATGGCAGAAGAGCTGCAGACATGTTGGTCAGTGGAATGGAGCAGAGGACCCAGATAGAAGACCACGCACCTGATTTCTGACAAAAGTATAAACAAAAAACTCATGGAGAAAACGCAGCATTTTCAACAAAAATTGGCAGAAAACTCCACGTCTACGCAGATGAAAACCAGATCCTTATTTTCTACCCTGCACAAAGCTCAACTCTGAATGAATCGAGAACCAGAGATTAAGAAACTCTGAAACCATCAGAGAAAAAAGTGGAGTGTGCACTGGGTGATATAGGCATAGATGTTTGGAATCGGGTTCCTATCCTCAACAAATAAGGCTAAGTAATGGGATTTCATGAGGCCAAGAAAGGGGCAGCCTGTAGAATGGGGACAAACCTCTGCCATTGGCATAGCCAACATAATGGGGTTAATATGCAGAACATGCAAAGAGCTAACAGAAGAAAGCTAAGCATCGAGACGAAAAAAAAACTAATTTAAAAGGGGGCCACAGAAGACAGGAGTCTAGCATAACTGTCCTCTGAGAGGTTCTACCCATCAGCTGACTGAGACAGATGTATAGACCCATGCTTTGAACGGTGGTCCCGGGCTCTTACAGAAGAGTTGGAAGGATGACTGAAGGCCTGAAGGAGATAGGAACTCCACAGGAAGGTCAACAGAGACAACTAACCTAGACCCCTGGGAGCTCTCAAAGGCCAAGCCTCAACCAAAGAGCATGTGTGGGCTGGACAGAGGCCCCCTGCACGTATGCAGCAGATGCACAGCTCAGTCTCCATGGGTGCCTTGTCTGGCCTCAGTGGAAGAGAATGTGCCTGATCCTGCAGAGACTTTGATGTGTCAGGGTGGAGGGTAACCGAGGGGTGGGGGATGGGGTTGGGGGCAGGCAGAAGATGCAGGGTACCCTCTCAGAAGAGAAGGGGAGGGAGAATGGAGGGACTCTATGAGGGGGGGGCACCCAAAGGAAGAGCAGTGTTTGGGATGTTAATTAAATAACTAATTAATTAATTAATTTATAAAAAGATGGGCCACGGAACTGAAAAGAAAGTTCTCAAAAGGAGAAATACAAATGTCCAATAAACATCTTTAAAGCATTTAACATCAAAAACCATGCTTTTATCAAAAGAGAAATGCACATTAAAACCACTTTCAGATTTCTCATGACCCCAGTCAGATTGATGGTCACCAGGGAACCAACTGGTAAGGAAGGACGGTAAGAATATGGGGAGGGGTGATGTTTATTCACTGTTGGTGGCATAGTCACTATGGAAAGTGTGGAGGCGTCTCAAAAAACTAAAACCAGAACAGCCCTATGGTCTGTCACGATCACTCCCGGAAATATACACAAAGGATTCCACACCCTACCGCAGAGACGTACACGTAATTGTTCGTTGTGGCTGTATTCCGAGAGCCAGAACTGGGATCTGTCTAGGGGCCATGAGCTGAAGAATGGATCTTGAAATAGGTACTTCCACAGTGGAGTTTTACTCAGGTGTACGAAAAAATGAGATTATAGGAGTTGTGGGGAAACTGATGGAACTGGGAAAATATACCGAATAGGGTCGTCCAGGCCCAGAGAGACAAACACAACACGTTCTCTCTCACTTGTGGAACCCGGCTTTCAATTTTTAGATCTGTGTTTAATTTGGGGGTGTCTACAGAGATCCAGAAGCTAGAAAAGGCCATGAGGGTGGTAGAGGAGGAGGCCTTAAAGATTAGGGGGAGAGACCAATGTGATATTAAAGTAGGGTGGGTAGGGGTAATAAAGGGAGATGAGAGGGTTGGGGGTGGGAGATAGCAGTTGGTTTAACTAAGGATGCATGCAAAAGCCTTCTGGAGACCTACAGTTTAAAACATAATTAAAAAAAAATACTTAGGACACAGGTAATGTGCATAGATAGATAATGTTTTCCCAGAAGACACACATCATTAAATGAAAATCTCAGTTCCAGGTGTGGGAGGGGTCTCTTTCAATAAGCTATTGGTTAGGGAAATCCCAGAGATCCCCCAACAATGAGGGCTATTTTTAAGACCTTGCTCCTCAAGACCATATAGTTTCATGGTTATAAACCATGAAAAAAATCAAGCTGGAACTGGTCTGAAAACTTCTCTGCAGGCTCGCTTTCATAGCGCTGTAAGGGTCTATTCAGGGCAGTAGGGGGAGAAGTCATAATAATATTATCCAGCACTGAACACTGAAAGTTATAATACCAACCTTCTGGGCAAGATGTGTCCACAACGGCAATACTGGCATGACTGTCAGGAGGCTACCAACTACTTCCTACTTGCATTTGAAGGTTACTCTGCACGAGGGAATCTGTGTCTGGTACTATAAACCTCATTGTCTTGGTTTTATTTCTGGTTCTGTAATAAAATACCCTGACCTGAAACAACTCAGAGGAAAAGAGGAGTTATTTAAGCTTACAATTCCAGTCTACATCTCGTTGTTGTGGGGAAGTGCAGTCTCGGACTCCAAATATTGAGTCACAGTCCACAAGTATGAGCTAAGAAATGCATGCACGTATGTTGCTTGTTCATGTCAGCACCGTTCCTCCATCTTTACATAGATCAGGACGCCATGCTTAGGGAACAGTGCAGCCTGCAGTGGACTGTGTTTTTCCAAGTCAATTAACTTAATTAAGCTAATTCCAGACAGACATGCCTAAAGGCCAACACAATGGAGATCCCCCCTCATTAAAACTCTCTTCCCAAGTGATTCCAGTTTGTGTGGTGTTAACAAAGCTAACCGCCCCACTGGCCAAAGCCCACAGCAAAGTAGGTTCTAGTGTCTAGGGGAGACTATGATACTGTGGTTTTGCTAAGTAGACATGTTATCAAACCGCCCAATAAATATCTATGTTCATATCCAAGGTTCAACGCCATTTTCAACCTTGGCTGGAGAAGCTCCATTTTACATTGGGCAGTAGTTGATGCGAGTCTCCTAACTGGTCAAAGGGGTGAGAGTGACTGTTGATTGCTTATCCCTAAAGGAGACGTCTACACGCCTTTCTAGTCTCCTTTTCACAGAAGGGGAGTGGGTGTACACATTGGAAGATTGGAGGACGTGAGACCAAATGCTGCCTTCTGGACACCATATAACCAGTGCACCCATGATCTCACAGTCTATGGCCTCTGCATGAGATCAAGCCAGTAAGGTCAGCTAACATTCTAGCGGGCAGCAGGAACCAGACCCAGTAGGTTACAGAGAGAGTAAGAGTGAGGGACAGAGATAGAAGAGAGAAAGAGGGTGGTACCCAGGGGAGAGGTAGAGAGTGAGGTAGAATATGATCAAGATGCAGTGTATAGACTCATGAAATTGTTAAAGAGTAAATGAAATAAATACATCATAAAAACATTTGATAATGCTTAGCATTTTTTTATCTGCTATGTAAAACACTACTGTATATGTCCCTTGCTAGCTCTCGAAATTAGCAGTTGCCAGTCATGTTTCTGTGTACCTGGCAGCTGGTTGGCTTCCTCTTTTTCTGCTAGCAACAATGCCATGACAATACCATGTCTTAGTCTCTAGTCTACAAGCCAGGGCCACTATAAACTTGTCAGTTTTGCTATTGCATACAATGTTGCCGAGGGTACTCATTACTTTGTTTCCTTGAGTGCACCGCAAGAGTTTCTGACGGGGGAGCTGACAACTGGCTGCTGTGGTGATCAGAAGAGCAGCCCCTTGAAGTGACTGCAGGGGGCGTGGTTATTCCCTCCACTCACGTGCTGGATCGCTCCCCAGTGGGGCTCTGCTGGGGCACATTGCACGGCAGCACAGGAAGACTCCGATTCTCCGACAATACAGACCGGACTTTCCATTTTGCCAATGTGAAGAATTCACAGTGGCACCTTCTTCTGATTTCAATGTACACTTCCTTGAAAGCCTGCAAGGATACTGGTTTACAGATGCTGACGGCAGTTTGTCTATCCCTTGCCTTACACTGCCTGGATGATATGAAACAGTGTAGGAGAGACTGGTTTGACTGGTTCAGGATAAGGCCCCATAGGAAAATGTCAGTGGGTACTTACGGTTTGCCTTATTGGGATAGGATTATGAAACTGAAGCAAGTGTATATGTTATCTATCCAAGGAACTACTTTGTGCCACAGTGAATAACATAGGGGTAACAGGAAGAATCCTGTCACAGGAAGAATTGAAAATAACTGGTTTCAGCATAATTTTGTGGTGAATTGTCTTAGTCTGTTCTGTTGCTGAAAAGATACCTGTGACCGAGAACTCTTATAAAGGAAAGTACTCATTGGGGGCTTACTTATAGTTTAGAGGTTAGTCCACTATCGTCATGGTGGGGGAACATGGTGGCATACATGGTGCTGGAGAAGTAGCTGAGAGCTTTACACTTGATTTGCAGGAGACAGGGAGGGGGGGGGAGGGAGGGAGGGGGGAGGGAGGGGGAGAGGAGAGAGAGGGAGGGAGAAGAGGGAAGAGGGAGAGGAGGAAGGAGAGGAGAGGGAAGGAGGAGGGAGGGAGGAGGAGAGAGAGAGAGCACACACCTGGCTTGAACTTTGAAACCTCAGTGACCCACTTCCTTCAACAAGGCCACGCCTCCTAATCCTTCTAATCTTTCCAAACATTTCTTTTGCTTCCTGGTGACCAAGCAATTATGGGGCCGATTCTTATTCAAACCACCAAATAGATGAACTCTGATTTTCATATTTTTAATTTTCAATCAAATGTAGATGACATGAACGTACTTTTCACCAAACAAGGAGCACTTTTCGGAGTCTATCCAGCTCCCCCTAAGAGGAAGCGGAAGCTTTAAACAATGACGGCATCATTATACTTGTAGTTCAAGTACTAAGTCCTTGTACAGGGAAGGGCTTCATATAAAATCACATTCAGTGGTGAGCTGGCTGCTCCTCTCCATGAATCTAAGGCCAAGGGTAAGACAACTGTTCACCACAGAAGCCTATGAGTCCAAATGCCTTTACTCTCTTGGCTCTGCTCTCTGCTCCACGGGCTTTTGGGTTCAGAAAGAGCAATGGCAAAGGCCAGCAAGCATAAGGTGGTGCTCCTTGGTGGTGCTCCTGGACCCTGAACTTGCCAAATAAGAGGCAGAATCATTTAAAATACAGTAAAAATACTTCTACATCTCCACTTTGCAGCGGTGTAATTTTATTTGCTATATAAAGATTAAAACTGGCATGTGGTGTACTATTTTACTTACATACAACAGTGTGTCTATGTGTGTGCTAAGGTAGGTAAAGACAGCATGAGAGAGAGGTATGAACATATGTAGTCTATACGTCATATGTAGAAGTATGAACATATGTAGTCTATAGGTCATATATAGAAGTATGAACATATGTAGTCTATAGGTCATATATAGAGGTATGAACATATGTAGTCTATAGGTTATATGTAGAGGTATGAACATATGTAGTCTATAGGTTATATGTAGAGGTATGAATATATGTAGTCTATAGGTCATATGTAGAGGTATGAACATATGCATAGTTCATGGGTCATATGTAGAGGTATGAACATACATGGTTTATAGGTCTGTTCCCTCTATTTTAAGTCATTGGGACATGAAATTTAAATAAATTATGTCTAAAATATTAACCTTCAATGACATCTTTTCCTCAACATTTATACTTTTTTTTTTTTTTTTGGAGCTGAGGACCGAACCTAGGGCCTTGCGCTTGCTAGGCAAGCGCTCTACCACTGAGCTAAATCCCCAACCCCACATTTTTATATTTTATTCATGGTTTTACTTAGTTTTCTGATTTTGGTATTTTCCTCTTAAAGGAAAATGGGCTCATCACAAACCCCACCCTTTACTAGCCCAGGCTATGCCCTTCCTCATAGTCCCTGCCTCCCTCTTCCTTCTGGTCTTTCCCCACTCTAGCCTGTCCTTAACTGCTCAGAAGAACTCACTAAAATACACATGACACATAGGACGAATGAAAACCACACATGTGTCCTTGGAGGGCCCGTAGCATTACATTAGCCAACTGTGTGGTTTAATAATTAATTAGAATATATACACAAATGATATGCAATTCATATAAATTGAAATAGCTTTAAAATTAGGCCCACTGGGCATAGTGGTGCACACCTTTAATCCCAGCGCTCAGGAGGCAGAGGTAGGTGGGTGTCTGAGGTTGAGGCCAACCTGGTCTATACAGTGGGTTCCGGGACAGTGAGACAGTGAGAGCTACACAGTGAGACCCTGTCTCAAACACACACACACACACACACACACACACACACACACACACACACACACACACACACACACACACACAGGCTTAAGAGCCAGGTCTTAACACAGTAAATGCTTGACGGTTAGAAAACGCTACTTTTCATGCCAGATTTATTTCTTGAAAATGGTAATAAATTGGAAGTACTTTTCTGTATCACTTACTGAATAATCAATCAATCAAGTATAAGCTCTCTGAGGCTACATGAATAGACCTGTTCAATTATAGGCAGAACAAGTTCAGGAGGCAGACACAGGAGGGTCTCTGTGAATTCAAGGTCGGTCTGATCTGCACAAAGTTACAGGCCAGCCAGGGCTCCAGAGTGAGACTTTGTCCTCCCTCAAAACAACAACAACAACAACAACAACAACAACAACAACAACAACAAAACCAGAAAAAGTAAAACTTTAGCTGAGTCCACAATACAGCCAACTGAATTATAAATGCATTTTCCGATCAGTTTTTAGTATGTGAAATGTCACAAATTTATTTTTTTTAAAGATTTATTTATTATATATGAGTACACTGCAGCTGTCTTCAGACACACCAGAAGAGGGCATCAGATCTCATTACAGATGGTTGTGAGCCACCATGTGGTTGCTGGGAATTGAACTCAGGACCACTGGAAGAACAGTCGGGTGCTCTTAACCGCTGAGCCATCTCTCCAGCCCCCAACAAAAATTTAATAGCAGTTTTCTGAGTCAACTTATTTCCATGTGTTTCTTCAAAACAAGAACCTAGGTATTTACTAGGAAAGTCAAGGGCTTTCCTTTCTGTTAGAGCTGTGATTGCTCCCCTAAAAACTATAGCACAGGTATCTGGGGCAGAAGGACAGTCTGTGGAAAAGCACACGATGTCACATAGTGCAGGGTGCTCCCTGACCTAAGTCTTCATACACTACACCATAGTAAGTAGGCATGAGCCACCTAGGGAAAGAAGCCAGTGGGCAGGTTTGCTTATCCTAACACAAAGGGCAGAGAATCGTGGAGACACTGATACAAATTTGTTCATTCGTTCATTCATTCATTTATTCATTCATTCATTCATTCTCAGTCAGACATTTTCCCATTTTTTAACAGTAATTTACTGAGTAGTTTCCAGGTGGCAAACACAGAAAAGGGGCCTCGTCATTTAGTGTGAGACGCAAAGAAAACAGGTTCAGTCTAGTCTGAATTGTGTTTATTCAAACTATTAAAAAAAAAATCTCTGTATCACTCCTCAACAGGATGCTTAAGTTTTCAGAATTCGTCTTTGAGAACTGGACTGGGTTGGAGCCTTCCTTTAGGGTAGCCATTCCCAACCTTGGGCTGCATATGGGGCATCCTGCATTCTCAGATCTTTACGTCATGATTCATAATGGAAAGTTACAGGTATGGAGGAGCCATGAAAATAACTATAGGGTGGGGGGGGTCACGACAGCAGGAGGAACTGTAATGTATTAAAGGGTCGCAGCCTTAGGAAGGTTGAGAACCGCCGATTTAGAGGTTGATACTGGCCAACAGAATGACAGCCTATTGAAAGAGAAAACAAGAAACGCAAGTCTTCAAGAGAGGACCGGGGTCAGAATATCTAAAGATTTTATTTTTTTCTGAGCTGTTCCCTCATCGCTACAGTAGAAAATATTACTGAGCCTCCCCCCATGTTTGTGTAAGGATTAGATGAGCTGCCCCTTGTTTTTCTTTTCTTTTTTCTCTTTTTTTTCGGAGCTGGGGACCGAACCCAGGGCCTTGCACTTGCTAGGCAAGCGCTCTACCGCTGAGCTAAATCCCCAACCCTGCCCCTTGTTTTTCGCATGACCGGCTGCCTGGCATACACCGGGCATTCCATAATCGGTACCTCTTACCGTCACTGTGACAGTATCATCTGCTCAGCGTGTCCTTACTTCATCGTATGAAGCCACTTTCTGCTTTTTCAAATGCTGGCGAAATGGTCTTTTATGCGTATCATCTTTCAAATCAGAAGTGTTTTTAGTCAATTCAACACAAGTCAAAACGAGTGTTTTGCAACAGTACATTAAGGAGACTGAAGTCCGTCCCAGAGAGTGCTGCAAAGCTGCCATGAAGCAGGCTGCTTCTGCGGCGGATGTCAGACTGTGTAATTGCTAGGTCTGCCGTGGGGTGAGGCGAACACCTGTCTCCATCTACAATCCACCACCCAGTCCCAACTCCTTGTAGAGTGAGCAGCGGGACAGCCTGTGGGACAGTCTTCAAATGATTGGAGACAGCTACCACCTCCTATTCCAGACTCCCTCTCTCCGTGCTTAGCATTCCCCATGACTGGTCCCTTGGATAAGATGGTTTGAAGCCAGGGTGAGTTCCCCGTCTCCCAGACAACTGTGCATCAGTTTGCAGCTCCTGACATCACACTGACTTTGAATTTCACAGGGTTGGGGTGAAGATACAGGGAGGACTTGGGGCACGCACTTGCAACTGCCCTGTCTTATGAATCTACGTCCCTGTGATCATTAGAAGCCCAAGAATCGTGAAATAATGTTTAGAGTTCCCCGGTCCCTTCCTAATTGGGCACAGAGCAGTGATCTAAAGGACTGGGGATCTAAAGAATATCTGATTTGGACAGACAGAACTGCAACACTTAAAGGGTTGGCAAGTCTTTAAAACAACAGAAGTCAAGGCAGTTCACTCTTAGTTGATGTGGGACCCAGTGCTTTCTGACCGATGTCCTGGTCACAATTCTCAGGACAGGGTAAACATCATTCCCAGATTTGAGCACCATCAAAGCCTTCTCCTGCGTAGGCAAGCAAGCTTTTTCCCCTTTCAGTTTTTCTCTAAGTAACGCATTCAAAAGGTGAAACAGTTCAGATCCCGTCTCTGGGTTTGGTTTTGGTTTTACATTAGATGGACTTTATACGGAAACATAGAAGTAGGAAGACAACTTGTGAGGGCTGGTTCTCTCCTGCTATCATGCAGATTCTGAGTAACCAGCTCAGGTCATCAGGATGGGGGACATGCGTCTTTACCAGCTGAGTTGTCTCCCTAGTTCGAATCTGTTTTTCAGTTTGATAATTTTGTCTTTCAACTTATTTATCTGACTTTATGTGTGTATTTGCCTGCGTGCGTGCGTGCGTGCGTCGAGAGAGAGAGAGAGAGAGAGAGAGAGAGAGAGAGAGAGAGAGAGGCTGTGTGAATAGGTGATGCTACATTCTTAGTCCCAGCGGGTTGTGCAGCAGGTATGAGCATTTGGTCTAGGCAGAGGTGGCTTAGCACATCTTTGCAGTTGTCTTAGTCAGGATCCCTATTGCTGTGATAAAACATGGACCAGAAGCAACCCGGGGAGGAAAGGCTTTACTTCAGCTTGTTACTCTGCATTAGCAAAGGACGTCAGAGCAGGAACCTGGAGGCAGAATCAGATGCGGAGGCCAGAGAAGTGCTGCTGAAGAGATTTCTCAGCCTGCTTCCTGATAGCACCCAGGACCACCCTCCCAGGGGTGGCTCTGCCCAGAGCAAGCTGGGCCCTCCCACATCAGGCATTAATCCAGAAAATGCCCCCCACCCCAGACTTGCTCATAGGCCAATCTGGTGAGGGCATTTTTTTCCAACCAATGTTCTCTCTTCCCAAATGACTTCGGCTTACGTCATGTTGATCAAATCAGCCAGCAAAACAATGGACTACTTAGGGCCACAGGAGAACAACCTCCCATAAGTTTTGTCTGAATTTACTTCCCAAATACACACACAGAAGAGTTGGTTAGAAGTCTGTGGTCTTGTTCTTGCTGGTGGAAGAATATTTTTTACTCTGTATGGTACAGTATTTCTACTCAATGTTTTAGTAAGCATCAATGTTTACATCACACACACACACACACACACACACACACACACACACACACACACACACACACACACACACATCGAATTCCAGAGGTTGATCACTCCACCCTGTGTTCGCACAGGCTTAGGTCTTGTCTTGAACAATAGTTACCAATCTATAATTGAATTTTTTTGTCTGTGTTTCTGGTATTGGATTCCAAGATCCTTCAGGGTTACCAGCTTAGGACTCATTTCTTGCTTTTCTGATCTTAGCCCTTACTACCATGCCTGTCCCAAAAATGTCAATCAACAAATGTTTGCTGAGTCAATAATGAAATGAAACTTCTCCCGTATTGTAGGAAAACCCACTGACTTTGATAAAGTTAGGTTTCAGGGAAAATGAAAAAGGGAGAGAATTTATAGTGGATCTGTTACGGTCATGATAGCTCAGTAGAATCAGTACACTTTGTTAAAAAAATAAGTTTGCTTTTTTTTTAATGGACTCCAACGATCTTCATCTTTAAAACTAAAGGGATTAAAAAGTTTTGGGCCAAGCTGACTTTAAGCCAGTGTGCTAGCCAGTTGTGGTGCTGTATTCACTAAAACCATTAATGCTAAAAAGGTAGGATGGTATTTATATACTATTGATTATCGAATATATCAAATATGTGTGGTGTGCACATGGGGAGACTAGGTGCTGAGGGTCTCCCTCAGCCACTCCCTTGCATCTGATGGCTGCGTCTCCTGCTGTCTAGTTTGGTGGCCGGCCAGCCTGCTGGATCACTCCCTGTCTCTGTTGCCTAAGCACTGGGAATGAGGAGGCTACCACCCTCCCCTGACCACTGCATGGGCTCTGGGGACTCGAACTCCGCCCTCAGCCTTAGTAAGCACTTTGCCTGCTCAGCCACCATGAAATCCAGGCTGCACTTTGCTTCACCTCTCGGTATATATCGTTCATGTATATCCAGTGTCAAAGCCTTTCACTTTTATTGGGTTCCAGACTGATCACATAATGTGGCTGATAAATTTACTACTTTTGGTTCTTTTTTTTCTTTTACATTTCTAATAATAATAAATTCCAATGGCCATGTTTAGCATGTGTTCTGTAAATGTGTCACGTGGGTTGCCACGACCCAAGGTCTCACAAGTGTTTCTTCATTCAAACATTTGCTATAGGTACAGTCTTCCTCAATGTGGCCTTTGAGTCAGCTTTGTGGGGACCTTTTAGTATCCGTGCCAAAAATAAAAAAAACAGAAACAAAAACTAAGTTAAACAAAACAAAACAAATCAAAAAAGCAACCTCCCCCCTCAAAAAAAATTCAAGCAGTCTTCAATATTCGGAAGACATCTATTTCGAGGTTGCTTTAGGATTTGTTGTTGGTTGATGATCAATGCACACATTTTGACACATGGTAGGAATTTTCTGTCTTCACTAGTTCCTTCTAAAAGGTGTGACTCTTTTCCTGATAAAGGAAAAGAATTCCACTTGTCTGTGAACCACCCCCCCAAACACACACACACACACACACACACACACACATGCATGGAGAGAAAGAGACAGAGAGACAGAGTGTGTGCGTGTGTGTGAGTGTGTGTGTGCGTGTATGTGTGTGCGTGTATGTGTGTGCATGTGTGTGAGTGTGTGTGTGCACGTGTGTGTATGTGTGCGCGTGTGTGTGCATGTGTGTGTCAGTGTGTGTGCACGTTCGTGTGTGTGTTTGTGTGTGTTTGTATGTGTGGTGTGGGTGTGTATATGTGTGTGTGTGTGTGTATGTGTGTGTGTGTGTGTATGTGTGTGTGTATGTGTATGTGTATGTGTGTGTGTGTGTATGTGTGTGTGTGTGTGTGTGTGTGTGTGTGTGTGTGTGTGTATGTGCATGTGTGTGTGTGCATGTGTGTGTGTGTGAGTGTGTATGTGTGTGTATGTGCGTGTGTGTGTGCCGCTGTGACTGTTTGGCATTCATCCTCCAGGCTTGCTGGACCACACACTTCCAGGCATTACTCTCTCCATTCTCATCTTGACAAAGAAACATCTGGGTTACAGATGTGGGCTATGGCCTTTACGTGGGTTCCAGGGATGTGAACACGGGCCATCACATTTGCACAGTGGTGTTTGACCCACTAAGTCATCCATGACTTTTAAAAAATGAACTTGATCTAGGCAGTGCTTGTGTACGCCTTTAATCCCAGCACTTGGGATGCAGAGGCAGGTGGATCTCTGTGAGTGAGGCCCGCCTGGTCTACAGAGTGAGTTTCAGGAGAGTCAGGGCCACACAGAGAAACACTGTCTCGAGAAACCAAACCAGACCAGACCAGACCAGACCAGACCAAACCAAAACAAAACCAAACAAAACGCCCCCCCCCCCCCCAAAAAAAAACCCACCCAACCAACCAAACTGGATTAGGTGTGATCTTTTATAAGTAGCAAAACCTAAATAAATTTGGTACTAAAAAGTACTTTTATTATATATAAGTACACTGTAGCTGTCTTCAGACACACCAGAAGAAGGCATCAGATCCCAATACAGATGGTTGTGAGCCACCATGTGGTTGCTGGGGACTGAACTCAGGACCTCTGGAAGAGCAGTCAGTGTTCTTTTTTTTTGGAGCTAGGGACTGAACCCAGGGCCTTGCAAGCGCTCTACCACTGAGCTAAATCCCCAACCCCACTAAAAAGTACTTTTAAAATTTTCTCTTTTAAATGAGAAGCAAGTGTTAGACAATTTTTAAAAATGTGTCTCATGTTTTGTTGTTTTAAGTTTATAAAATCAACGATTATAAATCAAACCAAACCAGAACAATTCCTTAAAGTAAAAATACCTGTTTGGCAGGATAGAAGACTACATTTAAATCAATATTTCTCAACTGAGGCCAGTTTTGCATAAGGAGACATCTGGCAAGTGTCTGCAGGCCTCTTCGGTTGTCCCTGCTGGGAGGCACTGCTGACTCTGTGAGTGGAGCTCCCCACACTTGAACAGAACACCCCACAGTGTGAGCTGGTGCACCTCACAAAGCACGAGGTGTGTTTCACTGGCTGCTTTCAACGGTTCTTCTTGTCTCTAATTTTCAGTTTATATCTGTACTTGGATTTGGGTTTCTTGGGGTTTATCTAGTCTGCATTCGGTAAACTTGAGTGTACAAACTTGGCTAAATTTGTTATTTGCTAAATTTGGGATATTTTCTTGCAATTATCCTCAAATGTTTATTACTGTCTCACACTTTTTCTCCTTTGTTTCAGAAATGCTGACATTGTAAATGTTGGCCACACTGTGCTGATGTAAAGGTTGGTCACACTATGCTACTGTAAATGTTGGCCAAACAGCACTAATGTAAACCTTGGCCATACTGTGTGTTCATTCTTTCCTTTCAATGGGGAAATTCAGGAGATGTGATTATATACTCTATTACTTTTTGGCTTTCTAGGCTCCCCCTCTTTGTCGGATAATTAGAGAGCCAGGAGCCTAGCCTAGCCTGTTTCATTCTATTTCTTCCACACATGCTGAATGTCCAAGACCAAAATTGGTGTTTGCTAACCATTAATAACAACTGATCTACCAGGGAGGGTAGTTTCTCTCTCCAAAAAGACTTCTATCGGGTTGTGGTACTCATTGCACAATGTTTGCTACTCAGGAGTTCGGAGCCACAAAGAAAGAGGGAATGGCAGAAACTGGAGCTACGCCTTCTGGTCCACTCTGGTTTTTGAATCACAGTAAAAGGCTGCAGGTCTGTGTTCGCTTCTGGTGTCCTCTTACAGGCTCCTTGCTGTCGGGCATCTAGGCTGAAAGATACTAAAGGGAAAATACGGGAAACACTGCCGATCTGGCAGAACTCTCAAGTCTGGCCTTTCATCTGCCTCCTACTACTTAGTCTTGAGATTGCTGCTGTAGGCACTGTGTTTAGGTTTTATGGACGCACTTAGTGGGAGAGACACGGTGGACCGTGCTGACTCCGTTCCCTCGGAGCCTGTATTTACCTAGATTTCATCTTTCCTGTTGGCCAGCACCTGTATTTTCCTGGTGTATCATTTAGCTTTTGCCTTGTAACAAAGCCCTCAAAGCTCAGTAGCACAAAGTTACATTTCACTTAGCTCAGGGTGCTTTGAGTCAGCTGGGGGGGAAATTGCTCTGTTTCGAGCTGGTGGGGCTGTGTTCTCTCTCGCATCTGTGGTCCGCTGGCAGTCGGATGAAGTAAGACTCTCTAATTCCTACGTCTAGTAGCCGGCAAGCTGTCACTTAGCCTGTCTGTCTCCTTTCATGTGGTCTCACGCACCCAGATGGTTAACTAGGACTGGGTTCCATGCTTGTCTCAGGGCTCCAGTCATGTCATGAGAGGGTGAGCGGCAGCACTTCCCAAAATCTGCTTGATCCATGTTCCCCACCATCCCCGAGTGCCACAGCCTGAAGTCAGGATGGGCGAGGCCTGCTGACAGCAGACACAAGGCAGAACATAACTGGGGCCAGTTCTGTGTACAATCTATCAGGGCCAGCTGTGTAGTTGAGAAAGCATGGTATTCATCCAACATGGGCACTTCAATGCTTTTTCTTCCGTTGCCTTTTGACATTTCAGGTCATACCCCAGAACCAGTCTGTGCTCTTTTTGGCAATAAGGGTGTTTCAAAGTGCTTGTAGGATTCAGCCACTGCTAAGAGCATCACTAAGGTAACGTTATAAAACGCCTGCCCCTTCCGTTCTCAGGTTGAATTTTTATCTCTAATTCAGTTTCCCCGGGGTGTTGTTTATAGAGTCCTGTCTTCTTTCTGCAAATCCGTTGCTCCCCACAGGCAGCTCAGCACATGGGAATCACTTCCACAGGCACAGAGATCCTGGAACTGAGAATCTCATAACATCCTGCTCTCTTCCTAACAACGGGACTGTCTGCAGCCATGACAACTGTGACATCTGCTCTGCCAAGAGTCTCCTGTCTGTCCTCTGGATCCTTATCTGATAGAGTTATATATGTTTCCTCCCAGCCCAGCCTTTGGAGTGTCTCCTCTCCCCAATGCCTCATGTATTTGTGTGTGTGTGTGTGCGTGTGTGTGTGTGTGTGCGTGTGTGTGTGTGTGTGTGTGTATGTGTGTGTGGTGTGTGTATATGTGTGTGTGTGTGTCTGTGTGTGTGTGTGTCTGTGTGTGTGTGTGTGTGTATGTGTGTGGTGTGTGTATATGTGTGTGTGTCTGTGTATATATGTGTGTGTGTGTGTCTGTGTGTGTGTATGTGTGTGTGTGTGTGTGTGTGTTTAGGGAATTTGTATTCAGGTTCTGGTGAAGGTCAGAGGTCAACCTCAGGACAAACAAACAAGGTCAACCTTGTTTTCTGAGACAGAGTTTCTCACAGGACTGGAACTCACCAAGAATGCTAGGCTGGCTAGTCAGTGGGTCCCAGGGTTGCATGTGTGTCCATGTCTCCAACACTGGACAGGCACGGCACCCAACATTTGTAAATGGGTTGTAGGGGAGTCGAATTCAAGTAGTCATGCGTGATGCCTTCTGTTGGCCACTCTGACTAGTTTAAAAACCCAGCTACCAAAGCAAGAAACTAGCACATGCACACGAAACCAAAGCCTTTCCTAGCCCCACACACTTGTTTAAATACCTACATATCGTCATCCTTTCTCTTCCTCTTTACAGGCAAATTTCCAGAAGGCTCTATCTGTATTTTCTGCTATAACTTGCTACAGCCAGTGGTCCACAGAAGAGCAGGCTACCTGTTCCAATGATGAAGGCTATCAGTCTTTGACCTGACCCTTGCCTCTGAAGGGGGACAATTTTCCAGGATAACAACCAATGCTGGTTTTTCCCAAGGGAGTAGCGCATACCACAGTGCTGTTTCCATCTGACCCTGAAACTCCTGCACGGTGCGAACACACTGAGCTTCACGTTATGTGGATGCCATTGGCTGCCTGTTTCTAATACAGATGTTGAGGTTTTATCCCCTGCTGTAAGTGCTCAAGAAATAACTGTTAAGCACCTAGCATGCGTATTTCCAATGACTGTGAACAATACACAAAGTCCGTCCCTTGGGAGCGTGCATGCAAATTAAGCATAGACACAAACAAGTAACTGTGGAATATGTCAGAAAGGGATTTAGTACCATCTCTGTATCTATCTATCTATCATCCATCCATCCATCTATCATCCATCTATCTTTTATCATCATCTATCATCTATCAATCAAAACCATCATCTATTATCTACCTATCTATCTTTCTATCAATCAATCAATCAATCAATCATGTCATTTACTTATCTATCATCACCATCATTATCTACATGTCTGTCTGTCTGTCTAGAATCAGAACTAGGGGCCTAGACCTTCCCTCTGGGTGAGGCAGGAGTGTGTGAAAGGTTTGGAGAGAGTCACTTGGACTCAAAAGGATGATTCTAGTTTCTGTATTCATGCCTCTGCTTTGTCACTCACACCGCTCAGGAGGAAAGGCAGTTGAAGCCTCTATCCAACTGCTTCCTTCATCAGAAGACCTCCCCCGATAATGAAAATTCAACGTGCACATTTCAACAGGCCCTGCAGAATCACCCAGTTCTCCATTCACAGAGAGTACTCGGGCACAAACCGTGTCCTGTATACATTTCTCTCCCCACCTCATTAGACACGAAACATCGGTATGATCCTTACGGTTTTAGTTTATGAAATAATTATTACATTGGGCATCTCCTTTACACAGTATGGTCAAGTACAAAATCCAAAAGTCGAAGAGTCACAGACAGAAGAAAAGTAACGTAGAGAAACCTCAACAAGTTTTCAGATGTTTCTAGGTGACTATTCTCAAGGTAATTAATTATTGGTTCCACTACTGACATTTGGGCGCTGGTACCAAAGCAGCACACCATATGGAGAAAGCTTTCAACATTGCTGACTTCAGCTGGATTTTTAAACCATTATGTAATGCATTTTCAAGGAGACACACGCGGTACACACGCAGAGTGTGTGCTTAACTCCCCCTAAGACTTTGATAAAGCCTCTGAACAGATGGCAAATTGCTTGTCTGTAGCCGCTCACCTGCTAAACTTCCAGCCAGGTGAGTCATACAGGTCTTGCTGTTGCTAGGCAATGAGGCAACTCTAGGAAGCCAAGAAAAACAGCACCGACTGCCGCCATTCATCGAGCATTTACTAGGGCCAGCCATCTTGGTATGTAATTCACAAAAACCAGCTGAAAACATTTCATAGGAAGGCTTTAGGAAATTCTGTCATTATAAGAAACAATAGTTCAACTTGGATTTACTTCTAGAAAAAAAGAGTCAGCTATAAGGTGGCTAAGACTCAAGAGAGCCAGAGCGGAATGCTGGCTTGGGCTTTTCTTCCTTGTATCAATAATTAAGCTGCTCCTGAGGCCACCAGAACACCATTTAATTCTTCTGCTACAGTGCACTAAGATGCCTTGGAAATGTTCTTGCTATATTATTTACGAATGTTGCATAAGCATACTAACTCATATCTAGTTGTTCTCTGCCCATAACAAAAAATAAATAAATAAAAACCAAAGACCCGTCCACTTACTTTTCAGGGAACATATAAGTGGATAAGTTGGAGCCATGGCTGTCATCAGCCCAGAACCTCAAAAGGATAAGAAGGGCATCCACACTGTGAAAGTCTGAGCTGCCCTTGACCTACTAATTCCTTCCCCGATTATGCAACCTGACTTGAGTCTCACTGGTACCTGAGAGACTCAAATGTCCAGTTACAAGGAGAGGCATGGAGCCATGCAAACTGATGTGCACCATGAAGCCACCAAGTTCCCCATCTGAGGGTTGTTTCCAGGCATGAGAAATGTTAATGTTTTATACGAGAAGGGCAGGTGGCCAAACTAATGCAACTGTATCTCAATTTTTAAAAATCCGCAACATACAAGTAAGTGTAACACACATACATGACTGTGAAATAGATAGGCACACAGCATAAAATGTTTGTATATTACTCATATGAATATATGTGTCGATACTGAAAAAAATGCAAAACATTAACAGGTTGTGTTAAACTGGGTTATTTTACAGAGTATTTTCAGTGTTTCCTGCATTTCTACAAGGAAATCATTGTTACATTTTAAAATTATATATTTTATTATAAATTGTTGTTATATTTAAAAAGTAAGACTATGAAATGATTTGGTAGTTTTCATTTTCAATACTTCAAACATATATGTTTTAAAAAATATCTGTCTGGGGGTTGGGGATTTAGCTCAGTGGTAGAGCGCTTGCCTAGGAAGCGCAAGGCCCTGGGTTCGGTCCCCAGCTCCGAAAAAAAGAACCAAAAAAAAAAAAAATATCTGTCTGTGTGTATGCGCAGGTGTGTGTATGCATGGGTGTGTGGGTGTACTGTCCCATGTAAGCCCTGGTGACATATGGATGTCAGAGGGCCAACGAGTGGGAGTCAGTTCTCATTCCATCAAGTAGCTTCTGGGGACTGGACTCAGTTTCTTTATTAGGGTGTGAACCTACCCTTTACCCTTTCTTTAGCAGCTGAGCCACATCTCCAGCCCTGAACTCAGTTTCGTCAGGCTTGGAGGAAAGCACCTTTATCTGCTGAGCCATCCTACCGGCTTTTCATAGACTTTTTTCTCAAAACAAGGTCAGAGCCTTAGAGATAGGCATTACACCAGTGGTTTGAATCTATTTTTATTTTATTTTATTTTTGTTTTAATTAACTCCAACTAAAACATCTGTTTGGACAAGTAACTTACTTTAAACGTTCCCTTTGCCAGTGTGGCTTTATCCCCATGAAACGTCCCTGTCCTTCACAGTGATGCATGTGAATTTATACAGCTTACTTTGACAGAAGCAAAATGAGAGAAAGACTATGGATCTTAGCCACTGTCTCTCCCTCCTGTCAGATTAAGCCACGCAATCCATGACGGCCGAAATTGGCTAAGGATTCAGATCTCAGTCTGAATTGGATAACCCAGGCGCTTAGGCCAGAGGAGGGCTATTCTCAGTGGCCTGTGGCCAATGTCAGCTGCTTTAGGGTGGGTGGCTGAAATATTTGCTGTCTCCATCCACAGGATAGCTTCCGTCAGGCTTCAGAAAGGTAATTTTCATTACCTGTGTTCCCCGATGACTCCACGCATGCTATAGCACATGCGTACTCTGTCCACCCCTTCTCCCCAACCCCATCAACCTCTCCTCTTCCCTTGGTCCCCTCCTACACATTCATGGCCGTCTTTTGTGACCCACTGAGTTATACATGGCTGGAACACTGGCCTTAGAACTGCCCTTTGGAGCCCGGTGGGCCCACCTGTGGGTTCCCAACTGAAGACAAGGCCTCCTCTTCCCTTAAAATTCACCACTAGCCCATTGTTACAGTGGGGAGTGGTAGAGTCTGTAATCCTTCAGGCCCATTCTACAGCAATGAGGCCGCTGTGGGATCATGGTTGCAGAGCTGTGTGTCTCATGCAAGCAACCACAGCTGCTGAGTGTCCACGAGCATGACAGCTTTGTCCCCGCAAAAGTCTCTGTTCACAGATGTCGTCCCCAGCCTCTGGCTCTTACGGTATTTCTGCCCTGCCTCTCCTTGTGATCCCAGAGCCTCGGGAGGGTGGTGGCCGTGGTGGTGTAGACGTTTCACTAGGGCTGAGTATCCCATCAGTTAATTAGTGTCTGTATGGTGACCAGCTGTGAGTCTGTCTTAGCCATCCAACAGGAGAAGCTTCTCTGATGAGAGCTGAGAGCCCCTGTTACAGCAGCCCCCGGGGGTTCTAGGATTAGCGCTATTCAGTTCCTCCATTGGGAATCTCCTTTCTTACACTGTTTTTTAACTTATAGTTTTTAATTGGCTTACATGGCACTAGACTTCTCATACAATTGTGGGTTTTGACCAACCCTCTCCTACTGAAGTCTCCCCTTCCTCGCCCCCAACCCCCAGGTCCACTGAAACCTTCCCACCCCTATCTCTCCTTCCTAAGGCCAATGTCCCTTTCCTGGCTTCCTGGATTCAGAAGGCACTACAAGTTGATGACACAAATCGAAAGGATGCCCACACAGGAAAGGCAGTACATGGCATTTGTCTTTCTGTACCTGGTTTACCTCATGGAATATATACATTTTCCCAGTTCCATCCAGTTATTTGCAAATTTCATTTGTCTTTGCATTTGAAAAAAAATTCTGTCTCGTGCATGGAAAGCATTTTTATTATTCATTCCTCAGTCAATAGGTATCAAGGCTAATCCCCTCCCTAGTACTGTGAATAGAGCAGCGACAGCTATGGGTGAGCGAGTGCCTCTGTGTTAGCACACAGAGACCTTCTGGTCTCCCAGTCTATGCTCAGGGGTGGAATAGATTGTTAAAGGAGAAGAAAACAGACAAACCGAAAGCTAATCTCAAAAGTGTTTGACCATTCTCATAAAGTGACCAATTATCAGCCCCTGCCCTCCCCCCCACTCCCCGACTAGAAAACCAAGAATGATTAGAGTAGCCACAAACTGTCTAGCACCAATGGGCAAAGACAAGAGTGCACAGAAAGCATGTCTCCTCAGCTTGCAGCCCTGAGCACATTCTTCCATCACCCCAAAATGTGGCATAGGAATAGTATCTGTCCTCTAGGAGTTGAGAGGCTCTGTGAGCTGGGGCACAGTGCTTGACGCCCCTCATGTCGGGTTCATATAGAACTGTTTCTATAACCGCTTCCTTCCGAGTCAAGCTCATGTAGCAGTACTATTACAACTGCTCCGATCTAATGGAGAATTAGGTCTCTATGTTGTTCCCTACCCCTCTGCATCAGATTGGGAATTCCTACAGAGTCTTCTTGATAATTAGACCCATTTGGATATAAAAGCATTCCTTCAATTACCTGCTCCAAACTCTTGATTTGACAGAACAGTTTGGATAAAAGGTTTCTGCTTCTGATTACATTTAAGAGGCCAGTCCTATCGAGCACACAACGTCTGTACAGACCTCCATAAAGGCAGGAGATACTCTGAAAAATGAGGACACCCCAAAGGAGCACACACCAAAGGTGCCACGGTTGTTCTAAAGGCCACTTCAGACTCACCGTGATGGTGCCATTTCCATAGAGAACAGGCTGTTCAGCCAATCTCACACTGCAACATTGGAAAAAGGAGCCAAAGAACGGGAAACTTGGTGCCTAAGAAAGGAAAGGCCAGATGTGGTGGTGCAGGTCTGTAATCGCAGCACCAGAGAGGCAGAGAGGAGAGACAGCCCTGGCTCCCCAGCAAGACCAAAACGAACACAAAACAAAAACGACTAAATAAGTAAGCAGGAAGGATAAGCCAAGCAGTCCAGGGACCTGAGATTGGGACTTCAGTGTGGTGTCCTTGACTGTAGTGGGCTGCGTTGGGCTTGCGTGTTAGTGGGCTGACCGTTCCTCAGTAAGCTATGTCTCTGTGGTTGTAATGACTGAGCCTCTCCAGCCCATCAGTCAGAATTGAGAGAGAAGGCTGTACAGGGTGTACATAACACCCTCCACTACACAACCAAGTTTGTAGGAATCTACTGCATAGACGGTAGCCTCAGCATCTAAGTGAATGACAAATTCTGATAGGAAACAAGTAGCCATGTGTCTGCTCGCTTTTTCATTTACCGTGCATTCCCCAGATCCATCTTAACAAAAATCGGGTCTCATTTCCTCAACTACTGGGAATATTGGCTGTTGAAACTCACAGCTGATCCCTCCCTCCCTGGGAATTGCCCTTGAGAACTTCCTTCCGTTGAAGGGAGCTGCTTTTCCTAAGAGCACTCCAAGCTCAAGGCCTCCAAACCTAAAACCCAAGGCTCCCTGCCTGGATATGAGACGACTGAAGAGGTTCTCCAAGCCCCAGGGCTCACAGCATCTCTTTCTGCCCAACCTTGTTTTGTTCAGACTCAGGAAGAGTAGAGACAGGGGATTCTCTTGAATATCAAGAACAATCTTGGGCTGGAGAGATGGCTCAGTGGTTGAGAGCACTGACTGTTCTTCCAGAGGTCCTGAGTTCAATTCCCAGCAACCACATGGTGGCTCACAACCATCTATATTGGCATCTGATGCCTTCTTCTGGTGTGTCTAAAGACAGCTACAGTATACTTATATATAATAAATAAATCTTTTTAAGAACAATCTCCCAAGATCACAAAACAAGGAAGCAAATGAGCCAAGGACATGACTATTGTCCTTGTTTCTACAGCTTCATTAAGCCCTTGTCCTTGTCATGGAAGGTTTCTCCTTATTTGGCCATCTTAGCTAGCATCCACCCCTTCACCTGTTTCTAGCTGTATCAACTGCAGTCCCGTCAAACTCAGTATTTTCCCATACACACGTGCTCCAGCAGGCCCTAGAACGGCCCCTTGGCTTTCCTTGCCTTTTATTTGAAGCTTTTTCTGACCCTTAGGTCAAGTGAAGAACCCCAGCCTCCAGGCTCCCTCAGCAGACTGCACATCTCTTTAGCTTGGGAATGCATAATTATAATGGGTTTCTTGCCAGTAGGGACGTGTCCTTTAACTCAGCTTTGCCAAGCACACAGCTTATAGATGTTGTGCTCAATGGATGAATAAATGAGGTGCTATCCTTATAAGTCCTGACTGAATCCTTGCAAGGCCCCCATGTTGGGGAAGCAGCTTTTAGTGGATTCACTGCAACCTTCCTGAGACCAGCCTTTTTCCATCTTTGAAGTATGATGCCCGGCACTTGGACCACTGCAAATGCTCACAGATACAACCACACTGAATACCACAAAAGGGGCTCATGGAGCAGCAAGACCATTCCTTCACTTCCCTGGCTCAGTTGAAACTCATGTATATACACACATATACATACACACACATACATATACACACACACATACACACATACATATATACACACACATACACACATACGTGCATGCACACACACATACACACATACGTGCATACACACACACATTTTTAAGCTCTCTTATTTAAGATGTTAAGACATTTCTCTGCCTAGTCTTAGATCCTGCGCAGAAAGTTCTCCTTTGTTCGAAACATTTCTCTCTATTTAACACAGCATACAATGTTTTAGAACTTGCCAAATTCCATTTCTAGGTCAGAAATCAAATCTAATGCGGCTACATCAAGCACAGCTGAGCTGCCTTCCAGCTGGTCTCTGTGACCCTACACCCTTGTTTTAAGAGGCCCCTTTGAAACACAAATGAAGAGTGAATCAACGGGGTGTGCCTCCCTTCTCTGAAGCTAAAAAAATTTACAGGAGACAGGGCTGGTTATCAATCTAGGCATGGAGCACCATTAACGCAAAGTTGAGAAGGTCTGTGGAGACACATGCTCTCAGCATAGAAACTAAAAGCTAGGCGAGGAGCCTTTATACAGGAAGTGTTCCAATTCTGTTACTGTTCTCAACAAAAATGTCCAAACACCGAAAGTACTCACTGCACTGACAGAAGTAACGATGACAGGAAGACTTAGAAGCCCAGGTTTGGTTTTGTTTGTTTGTTTGTTTTCTGTAAATGGGTTCAGAAAGGAGGAAGGTGTCTGACATATTAGAAACTAAATTTTCTGGACTCTGTGGCATTCCACCACCCCACTTCAGTCTCTCATAGCCTCTGAGGCTGGGCTTTAAGGAGACAGTGTGATAATGTTTTTCCTGGGAGGGTCACACACGTGCTTCACAAGCTGGGTCGTGTGTGAGCCAGGACAGAAGGCCGTGGGGCCTTCCTGTCTAAGTGTGGGGGTCAGAGGAGACACAGGTGAAACTTGTAGGCACTTCAAAAGGTTTTATTATTATAATTAAGTGTGTGTGTGTGTGTGTGTGTGTGTTTATATATGGTCATGACTGTGGGTACTTATGGAGGGCAGAGGCATCAGGTCCCCCTGGAGCTGGAGTTACAAACAATTGTAGGCTGCCCAATCTGGGTACTAGAAAGCAAAGGAGTCCTCTAAGAATAAGCTAACTAGGGTAAGCTCCTAACCACTCACCTATCTCTCCAATACCCATCCAAAATATTTCTTTTGTTTATGTTCTTCAGGTCAAATATTCATTAATTTAGTTAATATAAATAAGTATATCTAGTAGATAAAGATAATAATGTATACATTAAAACATTCATGTGCACACATGATCACTTATGTACCACAAGTATACAGTATAAATATGCAAGCTCAGGGTTCACCCTCTAATTTGTGTCTTTACAATAGTCGTGCCTTTAATTCTCTTCGGCCACCTTCTCCTATGTGGCTGTAGGCAAGATGGCTACCCGGAAGCACGCTATGGCAGTGTGTGGGGAGTCTACCTTTTTAAACATCCGGGTGGAGTCCTCGCTTATCTGCATGAACCGCATAATGACGTTGTTCAGGTAGATGTCACTCAAGGTGGCGTGGTCTTTGCTCTCTCTCCTCACTTGGTTCAGGAGCAAATACCAGCAGTTCACCGGAGACAACAGGTTCTGGTCTTTCCTGGGAGATAAAGGAGGACAGAATTACCACTGGCCCAGCAGAGAGAGGAGCCATAGCAGATGGGGCTGCTACTCTTCATTGTGGTCTGAGCATTTCTTAGACCAAAGCATGTTACAGCCTGCAGGAACCCTGCAACTTACCAGGCCTGGAAAGAAAACTTGGCTCAAAAATCCTGTATAACCTCCCGCCCCTGACCAGGGCCCCAGGAGCCCAACCTAGACAGTGCTTAGGCAGCCCCCAGGTTTAGCACCCCACTAAGGAAAGCACTTGTGTTTACATGAAAATCTATTGGCTACTGTCTCACACAGACTGGTCTGCTCACAAAGTCTGCTTTGAGTGGTCAGCCTACTGCTGGAAAAGAAATTCGGCAAGGCATACTTTCCACAGAATACAAATTTGAGGGCTATTTATTAATCCCTGGATGCACAGACTCCAGCCTCCTAAAACCATTCCTGGGGAATCTGAGCTCTCTAACATTGTCTGGAAGCTTATGAATAGAACCCAAAGTTTGCGGGCTCACGGCACGTCACACATCCTGGTGAAATTCACAGAGCTGTCTCAGATTTGTAAATGAGCCTGGTTTATTCTGAGATGATAAAACCAAATGGACTACAAAGCCACACAAACTTAGGCATATATACACACGAATTCAAAGAACAACTCCATCCCAACACGCTGGGCAACCAGAAGTCACTACTTGAAACTGGAAACTGAAAAGCACGATTTTGTTGTTGTTGAAACTACTAAAAACTAACCCTGAAATGGCAAAGTGGCAGGAGAGTACATTGTCATCCATAACCCAGGGTCAGAGAATGCTTGGAAGCAGATGTGGGGGCTTTTATTCATTTTTCTTCTTTTGAATTTGATACATGTGTAATATATACAGGTGAGAGGGAAGGGACAAGCCAACTCTCAACATGGTTCATAAACATTATGACTAGCAAAAGATAGTCATGCTATCATGAGATTCTATATTTACTATTGACTGAATCTGGGCAGTTGGGGCAGGTTCAAGCTGGGAACTATTAAGCCCAAAACATAGGCTTGAGGAACCAGAAAGGGGCAAGAACCCCAGCACCCTGGGCCTGGGAATTTTTTTCCCCATTAAATTCATGGGAGGCATGCTCTCTCTCTCTAGGCCCCTGGCAACTAATCCCATTTAAACAAGCCAGCCTGGATAACCAAATCCTTGAGAGAGAATCCCCCATGTCTCAAATCAAATAATACAATATTAATGAAAGGTCATGATATCAACAATAACATGGTAATACTAGCAGCTGGTTCTTGACTCTAAGTTCCCAGCAATTTATCTCCCAAGCCAGCCTGGATAACTCAGAGAGACCCCATCTCAAATCCGTATCAATATTAGTGAAAGGTCATGAGTGGTTCTTACTCTAAGTTCTTATCTCGGCTCCTACTTTTTTTCCTGTGTGATTGTGGGACAACACTGCTAGCCTCTCTGTACTTCAAACTCTTACAATGGATAAATATCATAACCTGTCTCATGAGGTCATTATGGTGATGACTTGGATTCCTATCTGTGTTTAAATGTCTGCCATCATGCCTCAGACACATAGTAAGTGCCGAGTATATGAAGTTAGCTATTTTTATCTGGAGGCTGCTCTGATCAAGACTTAACATTAACTCCATTTAATCCTTACCACTCACTGTGTCCTGACTCCTGACTGACAACAACGGAGCTCAAAGCTGACCAAAGACTGGATAAGGACCAAAGTGAGTACCAGAATGAGTCTTTGTGTGGGGAGGCGGATCCAAACCTTGTTCTTTTTATTTGCAGTAGCGACATTAGGCTAAGGACCATTTACACAGATACTGTCCTCAAACTGAATAAAAATAGGCTACAAGTCTAGCTTCGATGAGTGTGAGCATGACTCTGCTAAAAACTCATTTGTCTGGAAGAAGGAGTAGAAATGCTACGTGCATGAGTGCACGCATGTGCATGCCAGCCTCCAGTCACGGCAAGGACTTTGCCACTTACTGTCATGAGCTCCCACGTGTCCAGTTAGAAAAACCAAAGCTTAGAGAAGGTATGTAATGACATAGTCAAACAGTAGTCATTATTCAGACCCAGGTCTGGCTGGCTTGTTAATGGAGCTGGGTTTTGAGTTTCTGATCCATTTATAATCCATTTCATCTCTAGCTCTACATTCAATAACGAATAATGCTCTAGCCAAAGGCAAACTGAAGCTGCATGCATAAATATTTAATTGCATTTAGTGGAAGGGGCACACACCCACGGGGGTCAGAGAAATACCTTTGGTAGTTAATTTTCTTCCCTCTGGGTGAGTTCTGGGATTTGAACTCAGGTTATCAGGCTTGGCCTCCACCTGCTAGGCCATCTTGCTAACCTGGCTACTCTCCCTTCAGGCTCCATTCATGGAAAAGTTTGAAGTGGAACTTCAAGGTCACTGAGAAGAAGGCTGGGTTCTCAGTAGCACCCCTGATCCCTAGGCTGAGCAGGCGGGTCTCTTTGTTGCCCCTGTGTGGGAGGGTAGGTGGGTTTTATTTCTTCTATCACTGGGGTGGGCCATCCTTGGAACTGAAGGACATCGAAGAGAGGCTTACAGTGGAAACTTTGCCTTCACTTTATCTCTCTCTATAACTCTTCATCTTGTGTAGACCTCACTGCCAGCTGTGCTTCTGCAGGGTTAAGGATGGGTACCTTTGTCAATCTGTAGACCTTCACTTCTCTTGCCCTTCCTTTGGACCCCAGAAACATCCATCCTCCCTATGAATCCAAGTATATCATGAGGGCATCAGTTACATTATAACCATCATTTCTAGGAATTTTATGGCAATACTGTTTGCAGAGTCCCTGGCCTACTGTGCTTTTTGAAACACAGTCTCTCTCTCTTGTATCTGCCCCTCCCTCTAGGGTGGCTAAGACCACAAGGTCACACACCATGAGAGACCCTTGCTGTTCTCCCTTCCGGGTTATCTTCCTGTAGCCAACAACCTTGCCTGTCACTTTAATGAAGGTATGGGCAGGTCAATTTAAAATGCCTCGAAGATTCCTATGTCTGCAGGACAAAGGCCCGACTGCCCACAGGGGCATGTAAGGGTCTGTGGTGTGCTCCAAGTAATGCTTGTGGCCACGCTGCACCTCCAATTACAGTGTATTCTCAAAGAGCTGTTTTATAGACCTTGGCCAACAACCCCTCCCTTTTGGTCCCTCACTATGAGGTTCCCTTCTTCAGTTCTCTTTCAGAGTCAGCTGGTCAGTATGTGTCACTCTGCATGGCACTAAAGAGATGGCTCGGGGGTACTGCCTGCCTTGTAGGCACAAGCATATGAATTTGAGCCATGGACCCCAACACTCAAGCACTCTGGCCTCCGTATCAGGTACACATTCATGTTTGTGCACCATTACATGTATGTGTACACACACACACACACACACACACACACACACACACACACACACACCCCACTCTTCCAGGACTTTCCCTTCTCTACCTCCATTACAGAACATGTTTCAGCCTCCTCTGTCTGTGGTGCCCTAGGCTTGCCCTTTGGTTCACTTGGGCAATCACCTCCTTGTCTCTGTGACTGGTGAGTCTCAGGAACAGAATACCTGTGGGTTCTTTCTAATCCAATGAGGTTCATTAATGTTAGAGTTTAGCTGTGCTCACCCATAAGCTTTTACTGAAAGTCTTTGTTTTCAAAAGTTTTGATTGCAACTGCCACAAACATGTTGGCCATGCTCCCCAGGAACATTAAACCCAAACAACCGTTATTGCTTATTTTCATACAAAAATCATTAAGGAGTGGCACAGGCCCATAATCCTGTTAGGGGACAGGCAGGGCTGTCTTAAAGTACCAAAGTTGCCTAGGCTACAGAGTGAGCCCTGGTTTTAAGAAATGGAGAAAATAGAAAGGAAAAAGAGGAGGGGAGAGGGGACAGAGGGAGGAGGAGGAGAAAAAAACCAATAACACAAACCAAACCAAACCAAACCAAACCAAACCAGCCTCTAGACAAATCTCGAGACCTTGGCTTACAGCAGCTACCTTAACCCCACCCTTTCAAATGTCTTCTGTGGCTGATATCAGCCACTTTTCTGTAGTTGGGAGTTTTACAAACATTGGTTGAAAATAGACACTTACGGCTAGGAAGCACAGTGGGAATGGAGAAAGGCTGTTGGATTTGCGGGGACATGTTTGCCGGTAACTTCAGAGACTAAAGAGGGGATGTCTGGGACCAAAGTGGTCTGGAGAAAAGACAAGGCAGCCATCTCCTTGGAAAGGTGAGTCTGAGTCAAGCCTCTCTCTATCGGTCCATCTGTCCATCTGCCATCTCGCCATCCATCAATCCCTCCTTCCTTTCCTTCCTCTCTCTCCCTCCCCTCCCCCCACCTGCATCCCAGGTACTGAACCAATAACTCAAGTCTTCCTCCCTCCCTCCCTCTCTTCCTTTCTCCCTCCCTGCTCTCCCCACCTGACCCCAGGTATTGAACCCTATGACCCCATGCATGCTAGGCCCTCAGCCCCCAGAGCGACGCCCACAGCTGGGAACAGCCTTTCTTACTTGAACTGTTGATGGTCCTTAGTGCTTCTTGTCTTGGCCATGAACCTTTCTGCCAGCTTCTCCAGGTTCCGAGAATATTCTGTCTCAATTTCGGCTTTCTTCCGGAAGAAATCCTGTAGGTCCTGGAGCAGCTGAACTCGCATCTCCGTCTGCTGCTCCAGGCATTTTTGTTGCTCTACCAGCTGAGCTCGGATTTCTGAGGAAAGACAAGAATCCCTCTGGTGATGTCATGGAAGTGACCAAGACACGCAAACTGGCGAGTCATGCACAGTGACTCCTATCACACAGGTGGCCGTGTTTTCAGCCTCTGCTGGAGTCCTGCACCCAGGTTGGTTTTTACTTTTTATATTATATCCATTTATTCACTATAATTCTATGTATGCATGCTTGTGAGCACACGTGCAAGACAGAGTGGGTGCTGAAACCAGAGGACAGCCTGTAGGAGTTGGTTCTGTTCCTCCTCCATGTAAGTCTAATAGCTTGGACACGGACCATCAGCTTGGTGGAAACACCTTTACCCACTAAGCCACTGGCCTTGGTTGTTTTATTTTAAAACATCTGCTGGCTTTCTTTAAAAAAAAAAATGACATGGGACTGAGGGGAAAATATAGCACATTTGAATAGAAATAGGTCACACACTTGTCGTACCACAAACACACACTGAGTTGTGAGAGAAGGAAATTACATCCTTTCAGACAAGTCCAAACGCTGGGGCGCTGCTGTTATCAGAGTGCATTGTAAAACATTCAGTGGCGTTTTACATTTTGAGCCTGAATAGAAAAGAAACGGGCATCATCACTTCCAGACGTCGGAGCCATGAAACATTTGTCAGTTGGCACATACGGAGACTGACATCTGGCAGTTTTTATTTAGGGCATACACTCCTCATTTGTAAAACACTTAGCTTCGGGGTTTATAGGCATGCCGGACCTAAAAATAACTTCTTTCTAGATCCAAATAATCCATTCATAACCAGGCAGCCCGCAGACTCCAACTCAGTACTCGCTTCACAACACCGAGGTCGCTCGCTCCCTCAGCCTTCACTCAGTCAGTACACATCGTTCAAACCGACACCTCACCGACACACAGAATCCTGAGACTCCTTTGGCCATTTCAGTACGTTAGAAGCACGGAGGCTGTGTGTCTGTGGACTCAGAGGAAGCACAAAACAAACACAGAACTATCCTAAGTGCCTGCTGCAGAGAAAGCCCTGTCTGGAAAACAAGTCACGCTATGCACACACCTCTGTTCCAAGGCCTAAGGCAAACTTCCAAAGACAAGAAGGGTTCTCTCAAGAGGGAGCTCTGTGTGTCTCCTCCTCCAGTGTTCTCACCTATGCCCCAAAAGAGGCCAGCAGCCTAACTCAATGGTGACAGAGGAATCCTGTCCCAAGAGCACTTTCTTCAGTTCTTAGTCGGATCCCTTCCAGACAGAGGTGGTGGTAGATTTGATTACCTTAGTGAATCTCATTAACAGCTGGGTGGCTAAGGCGTGGGGACAGGAGCAGGTCAGGACACTTGCTGAGGTGAGTAATACTGAATTAGAATAATATTTACTCCTTTACAGCCTGCTTTACAGAGAGTAAGCTTGGGTCTAAAGGCAAAGCAATCACTTTAAGAACCATTTGGTAAGTGGGATTGCCCTGGGACCCCTCTCTGCTTTGTGAGTCTGACCAATGGAACACTTCATGTTATTTCCCATGTGTCCAGTGGTTTGGAGCGCTTGTCTGATGCCCCAGCTATAGATTAGCAGAGAAACCTAAAGAGGTCTGTCCTGGGGTCTGCTCCACTCCAGGCAATGCTGTTTCTGAGGTCCCTTGGCAAAAGCAAGGAGGTGGACCTCAGGTTCTTTCTGGGTTGAGGGATCCTCTTCACAACATCAAGGAAATGAGGCTGTCATTGGAGAAAGCACATCACCGACAAGCTTTTAACTACAGGGAAGGAAAGGCATCTGGTTCACAGTCAATCAAAGGTTTCCAATGTAGTATTATAATCGGTGTGGCTGCCAAACGGTTTCTCCTAAAAACACTTAGTTATTTCTGTTTTACAAAAAAGGGGGGGGGATCTCAAAACACCAAGGATTCGGGTATGTCTCATTCAGGAATTCCAGTAAATCTTTTGAGATGAAGTGATGGTTTTAGCAAATCCTGCTGTGCTAAGAGAAAATGAGCCAATTACGTTAGGAGGACCAGCCACCCCCACTTCCTCTCACCTTGGCATTCGATAGGAAACGAAAGTAATTTCATACAGATCTCATCAGAGTTGCCCAGTAGTTATATGGGCTTTCTTCAACCGGGTAGAAATAATTAAAACTCCTAGAAAAATCATGAGCCTTACTTCTGTACCGTGAATACAAGTTCCTTCCCAACCCCAGATTCTAGGGTGGTCCATTAAGGTGGTCCTAGCAGCAATCTCGGGTCAGTCTCGATGGGGGTCATTATTTCCAGATTCCAGGATCATCTGAATGTAGCCGAGTGCATCGCTGTTGAGCTTGAATCTCAGGTTTGGCTGAGTCCAGGGCTCTGGACACTCAGCTTTGTCTGGTAGAACATGGGAGCCTTGCCGTGCTAAAGGCAGTTCCTAACAAAGGGTAGATACTTTGATTTTGTTGGTCTAACTGGATACAGAATGGAAAACTCACAGTAAGTTCACAGGTAAATCTTTTAATCACATGTTCTAGTTAGGATTCTGTTGCTATGTCAAACGCTGACCAAAACACAACTTATGGGAGGTAAAAGTTCACCACTGAGAAAAGCCAAGGCAGAAATCCAAGGTCTGGAGACAGGATCTGAAGCGAAAACACAGAAATGCTGCTCACTGACAAGCTTTCTTATGTAACCCAGGACACCTGCCCAGGGGTGACACTGCACAGGATGAGCTGTGCCCAACGCATACAAATCTACAGTCAAGAAATTTCCCCATGGATGTACCTGCCTGTGGGTCAGCACAATGGAGACAAGCCCTCAACCGAGCTTCCCTTCTTTCCCAGGTGTCTACTTGGTGTCAAGATGAGAAAAAGTAACAAGTGTACCAGGCAACTTTTAGAAGCTCCACTGAGGGGACACTGAACAGTTCTGAACAAAGAAGGGAAGAGAATCAGACCTGCATCCCAGAGAAGGGCCTATGCAACAGAGGGAATGCTAAATGCTCTAAGCCTCACAAGATAATTTCATCTGTAAGCATATAGTCTTCCTTCTGATGGTACACTAGTAGCCAGAATGAACTACCAGTAGCAGCAGCAACATCAAAATGAAATAATATATTTTTTTAAAAAACCCATAGGGAAGCAGGGCAGAATCCTTGCACGAATGAATGGTATTCGTGTTTCTCCCACGCTTGGTTATTTACGAATCATTTCCTTCTACCACCTGGTGTAGAACTAATGATTACTGTATTTCCATCTAATTTCATATAGATTAAAGAAATCAACTTTCAGTTATAGTGTAGAGAAATCCAAGAAGCTATTCAACCCACTGTGACCATCAGTCACATTGAACACAAGGAAGATGCTCAGATTGTCAAACTTCGGTTTTTGTGTTTTGTGTTTAGGGACAAACACGTGGCCCAGGCAGCCTGGTTTCAAAATTGCTAGGAGTCTGGCCTTGAACTCCTGATATTCTCCTGCCTCTACCTTGAAAGTTCTGAGATTAAAGATACAAACTCCAAAATCCTAATACAATAAGAGAAAAATTTTTAAAAAACACCCCAATAATCTGTATAAACATAAAGTAGACATACCATGCCTTGTGAATATAAAACTAGTTTTATATGTTTGCTCATCTTTTTAAAGGTGTTATTAAAATACTATTAAAAATCATAACTACTAAAACCATCAAAATCACCAATGTAAGAGAATTGATTGGCAATACCCATCTAAGAGAATTGTTCCTCTAAGACCTCAGGAAACCAGAGGCCAGCTTTCACACAGGTGGATCCAGAGTGCCCATCAAATGAGTCTCTGAAGAGAGTCGGCAGGCTTGGTCAGGAGATGAGACTCACACACACGGCAAGCACAGACCACACAGGCCCCACTTAGATGTGAGGCGTTGAATGTGTCTCCTCGACGGTGAAATGCCCACTCGCTTGTCAGTGTCCTTGCACATGTAGTAGGAGGCTGCAAAGTCTCGGATAGGAAAACACTTCCTTACCGTGGGAAGGGCTTCTCGAGTCACCTCTCCCATCACCGGGACAAAGCACCTCCAAAATGCGACACAGAGAAAGGGTCTCCCGTGGCCCGAGGTTTGGGGATATTTTGTTCTGTGTTCTTCGAGCCCTGTTGCTGTGGACTTGGGTTGAGGCAGAACATCATGTGTGGTGCTGTAAACAGCCATTACTCTGCGGTACTCAGACAGCAGACAGCCAGCACAGAAGGGACCTGGGACAAGATATTCTAGGAAAGGCACATTTCCACGTGACCTCCACTGGGTCTTCCCTTCTATCAGCCTACTCAAGTATGACTTCGGAGGTTATTTAGATGAAGTTAGGACCCTCTGGATTCAACTGGCTCTCCATAGTATCACTATCTGGGGACCAAGTTCTCAGCACATGAGCCTTTTGGGGGAACCTATCATATCCAACAACAACAACAACAAGCCTATTATTAAATGTGTAATGCAAAAAAGAAAAAGCAAAACTAGAACCAATGGTATGGATAATATAGACTACGCTCTCTGAAAGGGAAAGCTGAATAGAGTCACCTCCAATGGCGCCTTCAGAGCTTGGCTCTGTGCCGCCTCTGAATAATAGGTAGAATTAGAAGGTTCTGCAAATTTGAGTGGTGCAAATACAGTTTTTAAATGGATCAGGATATTGATACCTTGGCCTTTGGGTTGGATTCCAGGAAAGACCATAAGGAGCCTCCCAGGTTTCTGTCACAATGGACGACTCCCCACAGTCCTTTTGTGCCTTGGGCTTGTATCACTAACAGCTTGAGCAAACTAAATATTATAATTGATCTCTTCTACTCCATGGTCAAAATCACAGTCTCATCTTAGAGGTACAGAGATGCTTACCATGTTTAGACTTAAGAGAGACAGACCCCTTTTCGGAGTCATATGGAAATCCAACACAGTAGAATGTTCCTATAATAGATACATATATGAAGGTGATCTATATGAAATCACCAAGTAATGGGGGTGACAGAACCCCAACTGGAGATGCTGCATCACCAAATTCGTTCTAGTATCAGGAACGGGTTTCATCTAATGGGACTGTTGGCCAAAGGGGTCCCACGGAACAACTCAGCTATTGCCAAGGCCACTGGTGGCTCCCCACAAACGGACGGTCAGGTCCCATTCCTGAAGACAACACTTAGGCAACTCAATGTGGAGAAGTAGAGCTGGTGCCTACCTAGAGCCTTCACCCCCGCTGACCAGGACTCATGGTACCGGAAAGTGGCCTGCATGATACCAAGAAAGAAAGGAAAACAGCAAAACAGCTACAAACCCTTTGATGCACACGAGTCACCTGCCTGTGAGAGATGCTGGTGCAATGGTGCCACCGAGCTAGAGGAAGTGACCAACCCTGAGATAGAACCCATACACAATGCTGCTTGGGTGGCCAAGAACCTGAGATGAGAGGCCAGGGAACCCAGGGGAAAACCAAACACTGCCATCCTGCTAAAGGAATGTAGCAATAAAATACCTCCTAAGGACGTCCTGCTAGACTCCTACTCCATGCCCTGCTCAGCCGGCATCAGAGTAGAGGGCTCTGCAGTGGATGGGTGCAGAGAGTAAGAGGCCTTAGAACACTCATCCCTAAAGGGGACTTTTCCATCAAATCCCTCCTCTTGTGGCTCGGGGAACTCTTTGGATGAGGAGGAGGAAAGGGTGTCAGAGCCAGAGGGGATCTAACAGGGATTGTAAGTGCCTATGGACTCACAAAGACTGAGGCAGAATGCACTGGGCCTACACAGGTCTGCACCAGATGGGGGGTCTAAGAGCCAAAAGAGAAGTGGACCTAGGCCTCCATCCCTGGGCCAGATGCTATCTCCAACTGATGACCACTTACAAATGGAAGATTAGTTTTCCCCAGTTAGTCTCACTTAGGGAAACAGCACCCTAAACGGTAGGTCCCATGCCTGGCAGAAGACGCCAACAGGAAGTGATCTCAACAGCACTCTGGAGGCTCTTTGTCTCATAATGCCATTGTCAGGGCATATCCTTTTACTTTTTTCTTTTACATATCCTTTGTGTGCATGTTATGGCTTCTGGTCTGGGGCCTTTATGGCATTCCTGTGCATGTGAGCCCACATGTCTCTGTATCTATGTGTTTCTTGGGTCCCTCCTCCCCCGCTTTGGCTTCTTTTCTTGTTTGGTTGCTTTGCCATGTTACTTATTGCTTATTTATTTATTTTATTTCTTAGAAGTCTGTTCCTTATTTAATGTGACAGAAAGTGTAAATCAGAGGGAAGGGGAGGAACAGGGAGATGTGTGGAAAAGGGAAAGTTTATTGGATTATAGTGTATGGGGAAAAATGTATCTTCAATAAAAGAAAAGACAAGAACAAAGGCAAGAGAGAAACCCCTTTGGGATTGAAGAGAGCAAGAAGCTAGTTCCCAGTGTGTTTCCTTCTCAGGGCTGCTGACCCTGAAGGTCAGTGTCAGCTTTCCAAGCCTTCCCTACACACCTTTCTTTGAAGTGATGTTAGCCTTGGTGTCACGAAGCGTCAGTTTTTAATAACTTTTGAAATCCAGATACATTTTGGCCTAGATTTCCAGAAGACGAATGAAAAGTGAATTTGCTTTTGTCAGATGCCTCCCAGGATAAAGGGCAATAAATTCCAGTGATCAATGACTGGAGTTTAGCGTCCTCCCAGGAAAGGGCAGTTTAGGAACAAAATGCTAAGAGATCCACTGTGGGGCTGTTAACTTAGAATGAAGAGGAGGCAGATTTTCATTAACTTCCTCATAATTAAGCAAGGACGCTTAAGAGCTGATTAGCAGATCGATTTTCACGATCAGAAAAAGAAGGCACGTGGAACTCGTTGACCTATGGAGAATACCAAGTTCCCATTTCCCTCTAAAGACTGGATGTAATTCATGATGGCATGTCGAGGTGCACACTCAAAGGCCCACACAGAGCTTTCTCTATGTAGGTTCTAGGAATGGAGACCCTTAAAACTAGTTTAAGTCTGTTGTACTGAATTAATTGCATCATGACCCTTTTTCCAAATGAGAGCTGTCTTCCTTATTGCAGCAATTAGGGTTTTAAAGTCTCTCCTAGAGAACAATTTAAGCTCCCAGGCAAGTTCCCATTTACATCTCCAAGGCAAAAGGTGCCCCTCGGATCTGGACCCTGTGCTACATTCATGGTAAGCCCATTTCACTCTGGCAGCATCCGATCACGTAGGGCCCTCTGATACAGACGAGGGAACGGAAGTTTAATGTCAGAAGTTTAATGTTTAACTCAGATGTCCACTCCAGTTTATCTTGGTGTAAAGTCTGTGATACAAAATGTCCAACACTTATGAGTATAATTACTGATGTCAAGCTTACCTGCGAGAGCTGGGCATGGGTCTCTGGATTATGTCCTAGACTGTTCAAAATCTGCTGGTACGTGTAACTCTTAATCAGAGTTCACACATCATATGAGAGCCGAAATACCATGTGTCTAATGTCACTTCCATTGTTTAAAGAAAATGGAAACAGCCCCTAAAATGTGAATATTTCCCCAAACCTAGCTGAATCACCTACCATTCCCGGGATGTCAAGGCTTCTTATGAGATGGTATTTATCATATTATTGGCATTATGCTGTACCTAGTAGAGCATATAAGTTCAAAACTCTGGGACTTATAAAATACAAATAATGTGCACAAATAAAGTAGGTATGCTGATGTGCTGGTCTTCATAAGGAGGATGAGAAGTTAAAATGTTTAGTTATGTGCTTGGTGACCAATATTTGCCAATTCATGAACTCCTTCTTTCCTCTGTTTCCCAGTAAACTGTGCTCCCACTGTGACTGGTGTTTGGTTTTGATTTTTCACTTTGTCTTCTTCCTGGTTCCCAGCACCATGTGGTTTTCTTATAAAATATCTTATTTAATCAGCAATAGAAAATTCACGCCAGTTAGAACTATTTAATAGGTTTCAAATATTTCTCAAATACAGATATATTTTAAAAGTCAGTCTCAGAGCTAGAGAGATGACTCAGTGTTTAAGAGCAAAGGCTGCTTTCCCAGAGGACCCAGGCTCAATTCCCAGGCCTGACATAGTGACATAAAACTGTAGGATGATGTCATTATGCAGGTGAAGGCAGGTACAGGATAGAACAAGGCCTGTCATTGGAGGAGAAGGAAGGATGGGTAGGAGAAAAGTTTTAGAGAGGAGCGAGAAGAAAGAGGAGAACAGCAGAGAGAACATGGAGGCAGATGTTAAGATTTCTCTCTGCACATTTACAGGTTGTTATGAATGTTCTTAAGGGATGGATGTGTACAGGGCTTTGTATGTCTAGATGAGCAAATTATATCTTATCAATTGGATGAGAGGTTATTGTGTTGTGTGTTCTTTCACGTGGCGATTTAATTGAGTTCAAGAGAATGTGTGGTGGTGAGACACACTGGGCCGCCATGGAATTGGGATGTGTATGCCTGGCATGGTGGCAACGTGCCTTGGGAACTAGATGGGTAGAGAGATTGTTACCAGGCTCAGAGAGAAGCCATCAGCAGTGCGATAAGGGATGGAGCAAAGCAGGTGAGACGCTATGCTGACTGAGATGAAGACATCTAACAGATGCCACAAGGCCGCACAGTTCCGGCACTAGTGGGGGTGGGGTAAAAGAACCCATTTTAACATACTGCAACATAAAACCAACTATAATTCCAGTCCCAGGAATTGACTTTCTCTTCTGGACTCTACGTGGTACACAGACAGGGATGCAAAACACCTATCCACATAAAGATACATATCTAAAAAACTGCCCCCCACCCCAAATGTCTACCCCAATCATAAGAGAATAGCTTATCCCGGAAAAGGAAGAAATAAAAGACTAATAATTTCATTTAGCTTTCTTTAGACCTTGGTTGGAGACTTGGATTGTATTGGCAGGTTTGTTTCTTAGGCTGATTTAATTACAGTTCAATAAAATGATATCTCTGACAGCCTTCCAGACTGCTTCAATTACCTGGGCTCTGAGATCAAGGCGCTGATAAAGTAAAATGAGAAAGATTCTAATTGCTCGGTAATTCCTCAAATCCACTCAAACAACTTGGAGCCACAGTTCTTGCTCATGACCTAACGCTTTCAGTCTGGGGACTACGAAGGCCTCACACAGATGACATTTTTTGGTCATATAGTTTTATATATTCCCATAAGCACATGTATGCACTGTATCCACACTCCAGCACTCACCTTTTAAAAGACTTCTTTTTCTAGTCTTTTCCAGGCAGTCAGCCAAAGTCAAAGAGAATCCCTTCATTCTCTCCCAGAAATGATGTAATTTGGCTCCTGACCTACAGAAGGGCTGACACTCTCCAGAAGGTTCTGGAATGGACAGTAACCCAGGAGCTAGGAAATCGTTTATGGGGGGAGAGGGTGAAACCCATTGGCCCAGATCTACTGGAAATGCTTTGGGTATCACAGTTTTTGGTCATGAGACCACTGCCCCCAAGGCTTATGCCAAAGATATAAAATCCAATGGGGATGCCCAGCCTTAATGTTCCAAGGGTACCCTTTTCACAATGGGGCCAAAGGGAAGAACAATGATTACTGTAAGAGATAGGAAATCTCCAAGGTAACAAAAGATGGTGTGCCTATTGCAAAGTCAACTGAGTTAAGGGAGAAATATAAAAACATTGGAGATGTTGCCAAGGACACAAACGAAGTGGCTGGACTGACACCCCATCACTAAGGCTCTGCCCTTTCTATGGCCATGGTGGCTTCAGGTGCTAATCCTATGGAAATCAGGAGAGGCGGAAGTTGGTGCTGGGTGCTGCCATTGCTGACGTCCAAGTCGTGACGAACCCTGAAGAAATGGTGCAGACTGCTGTAATTTCTAATTTAAAAACACAATTTCTAATGCAATGAAAAGGTTTGAAAGGATAGAAAACCCTGAATGGTGAATTAGGAATCACTGAAGGAAGGAAGTTAGATCAAGGATGTAGTTCCCCATGCTTTATTAACACAGGAAACGGTCAAAAGGCGAAGTTCAGGATACCCATGGGGTGCTGAGCTAAAAGAACGTTTCTTCCTCTTTTTTGTCCACACTGTGATTCACTGTATACAACAATCTCAGATGTGAGCTAAGCTGTTTAAAGTCATCTTTAGTTAGCTTTGAGCTTCATGTACTCAGGGTGGCAGAAAATCATACTACACAACACAGGTGAATCTTGACAGAAGCATTTTATATTCTTCACATGCTTGGTTTTGAATTAATGTTCAGTCGTTTCATGTCCACAAAACTTATGTAATTACCAAAATGTCCACAATCCTTCACCTATATTCATAATCTCTCAGTTCCTTTTTTTTTTATTGGATATTTTCTTTATTTACTTTTTTTTTTTAGAATTTTATTTCTTTTTTCTCAATTGGATATTTTCTTTATTTACATTTCAAATGTTATCCCCTTTCCTGGTTTCCCCTCTGGAAACTCCCTATCCCATCCTCTATCCCTGCTTCTATGAGGGTGTTTTCTGTGTACTCTATCAGCTCTTGAAATGGCCAGGCCTCGCTGGAAGCCCTTGGCCATTGTCACTAGAGATGGTGCTGGAGTTTATTGGTTTTGGACAGGCTAAAAGTTGGTTTTCGACTTGCAGGAGTCAGTGCTCCAGGGTTTGAGGACAATACAAATGTGTACATGGCTACTGCTGTGTTTAACAGCCTTGGCCACATTCAAGCCTGCTAATGAAGATAAAAAAAATTAGTGCAGAAGTCATGACTACAGGGATAAAAATGTGTGCAGTGACTATTATTGAGGGTGCTCGTATTGAAGGGTCTTTGATAGCCGAGGCAATTCTGCAGGGTCCCCCAGAAGCTGGCTAAGGTATCGAGGCTTGGAGAGTTTCTGGGAAGATGCTGAGAAACTGCCTCACTGGATGCGGCTGGGATGGCCTCTCTGTTAACCACAGAAGAGGATGAAGACACAGAGACTCTTGAGGAGAAGGACCCAGGGATGGGCGCATTGGGTGGGACGGGAGGAGGGACGAGAGGGGTCTCACTCCAGTTCCTGGAATACGGCTTTGTCATCACCAGTGAGTAGACAAGATGCTCAAGGCAGGGTTCCTCACTGAAAGCGTCAGAGGAATCAGGAGAAGAGGAAGCTGGCTGCCGAGTGAGAGAGCCCCAGCGGCATCAGTGGCTGGTTTTAGTTGTCAATATAAAGTGGTTTCCGTCTGTGCTCTCTACTAAAGACATCTGTACACTTGTGAGAGTAAGAGCTGTGAGCCAGCATCCCGCTTCCGACATAAGCCACTGAGGAATCCACCCCTTATCCATTACGGTCAGGATTGTAGTCCTTGCCCTTCCCAGCCATTCTGTGAGGAATTAAGAACTGGACACAAGTATGTGTCGATCTTCATGTAACAAAAAATGGTAAGTTAAAAGTGCTTTCGTAGGTCTTAGCGGATATCTGACATCACCCATCCTCCTTAAATTTTTAAGTGTATCCTGTTGACTGTCCCACCTCTGTGGAGCACCGAAGGATAGACATACTCATCCTTAGAGATAAGAAAGCTCTATCATAAGTGTGCTTATAGTTCATGAACGCCTAGCTTCTCCACAGGTAAGAGGAAGATGGACTCAGTACAGTAACGGTCCCTGAGCCACATCTACCGAACATGGAAGGAGCAAAGGTAAAAACACGTGTACTCCTCCTTTGATGTCACTGCGCACCTTCCAGGTTCTGGGCTCTGGAGGCACGGCGAGAAAACCCTGCCCCTGGGGCCTCAGGACTAGCTGCCGGACCACACACTGCATGCTGGGATTTCTCTAATGTTGATTCAATGCAATGCAGAGAGCTCTGTGGAGGAGGCAGGAAGAAAGCATAACAATAGTGGTTCTCAGCTCATGGACGGTCACCCGAGACTGTCGGGAAACACAGGTGTTTCCATTACGGTTTGTAACAGTAGCAAAATTACAGTTATGAAATAGCAACAAAAATAATGTTAGGGTTGGGAGTTACAGTAGTCAAGTGTCAGATGCGTGCATCCTATAGTTCCAGCCATACCTTCTCGTGGACATGGTTCCTCCTGCCTGGAAGGGACTCCTTGATATAACCCATGGATCCAACGCATAAACAGCTCAATGTACTGCTCCGGAAGGAACATCCCTGATCTATTTACGGAGTACCAGACAGCTCTCTTCCCCAACCCCAGAACCACTATCCAAACCTGACTTCCTGGTTTAATCTCTTTGCTGGCTCTCTGCCCACTCTCAGTCCCCTCTGTTAGGGTCCCTGTGCTATGGTGGAAGTAGTAAAAGGATGAGATAGGAAGGCGACGGCAGTCCACAGAATGTGGAAAAGGGACAGATAGAAAAGAAAATGAGAAAACAAAGGAGAAAACATTCAGGGGAGCAGGAGAGCATAGAACTCCTTCAGGAGCACAGTGGAGGAGAGGGGTAGGTTAGGTTACAGAAAAGGAAAAGGCGTAGGCCATCCAGGTGGGGTGAAGTCACCCATCAGACTTGCATGGCTGAGGGACTTCAGTTAACCCATGCTCTGACCAAATTCCAGGCGTCAGACTTTAGACCTGGGCCAGAGCGGGACTAAAATATGAGGGTAAAAACCTATAAGTTGCTTGGTTCTCGGATGCCCCTGCCCCATACTTTCAACCCCTTTAACAATCTGGTTTACATGTAAAACTGATTATGAACCTAAACTTCAGTTTCAGTACAATTTGCCCTAAGAGGCATCCACAATCTTCCTTCCCAGAGCCCCGAACCTAAGTCATCTCCAAGACCGAACAGAAAGTCTTTGTACTCATTTTATTTTTGTGGTTGTAAATTCTGCAGAGTGGAAGACCGTCCAATTCAGGTAGAGCCCAACAGGATGCTTGACGCTCTCCCCTCCTGCGAATGGGCCCAATCAGTAACGCCAAAAAGCTTTGCACATCAGCCCACAGCACGGATTTTTCTCCCCCTTTGAAGTTTGGATGTTTCTGGCAGGAACCCACGGCACTCACAGGCACAGCTGATGCTCTCTTTGGCTGCTGGCATTCAGGAGGCTGTCTGAATGGATGGCACTGAGTCTGCTGCCCACCCCCACTGGATGCCTCTGACTGCTCAGGTGCCAAGGAACCGGGAGCTGAGGCGAGGGGGCGGTCTGCGGGGCGCTTCAGGCTCCGTCTCCTAGACCAGGGCTCTCCCGAGGCCGCAGAGCACACATATGAATGCATTCTTCTTCTCTGCTTTGGTTACCCGGTCAGCTCCCTGGGATCAGACCAGAGGCGTAAAGTACGGCCCAGACCCAATGAAATGACTCACAGACTCGGCGATCGCCCTGTGGGATGGAGCTAAAAGCTTCTAGCTGTCTCAAGACCTGTGTGTGAGCATTTCATATAAAGCCAGCCCCCTTCGGAGGCCAGCCGCCTCACAGATGAGAGAGACAAGCAGGGTATGAAATAATGAGAGACAGCAATGACTGTGGAGGGGGTACACGTGCCTCAGATAGCTCGGAGTGATTGCTGTTGGTGATGGGCTCTATGCCTCACGGCCTGTCAGAGTTCCCTTGATTTGATTTTTGTTGTTGTTGTCATTGTTAGTGAGAATACAGAAGTCTGGGATGCAGTTGTCTATGACTTCCTGTCTTTAAGTGACCTCATTTTCGACTCAGAGGGACTTAGTCCTAAACCTTCTCCCACCGTTTCTCCTGCGCTGCAGATCTGGAACAGTGTCTCTACTCAGGCATTTGCTCTTCCCAGCTTGGCCGAAATCTGACATTGGCTCAACGGTCTCTTACGGTCACTATGGCTATGAATGTGCACCGTTGATGCAAACCCCCAGAACGTAAGAACTCTGCATACTGACACAGACCCACCGACTGTCAAGGCTAACAGTCAACCCATGCCCCAAGGACACCTGTGGTTCTGGCTAACTTTCCACTCCTCCCTCTTTGTACAGAAGTGAGAAGAATCAACCAAACCCCGGCTGGACAACTCTCCGACATCAACGAATCCTATCTTCTGTACCATGGCCAACTTCCCCCATGTCTCAGCCTGCTCGACTGTCTCGATCTTCCATAGCAACACTCTCTGCCCCACCAAGCGGCTCCAAGCCTAGAAAAGTCTCCAGCACTAAAACCGACTCTGCCCTACCAGCTCAGTGCAACTGATGGTGTTTGTTTTCCGTAAAGATGAGTAAATTCAGGCACTGCCCCCCTTACACACTCATGGGAAGGATTGGGTGATCATTGCAATTACACGCCGTGCTTCTGAAAGACTATTCTGCAAGAGTGCTCAAGATATGAGAGCTAGTGAGATGGGCGAAGGAGCTTTGCCACCAAGGTTAAGGATCTGAGTTCAAACCCCAGGACTCACATGGTGGAAGGGCAGAACCGACTGTCCCCAGTTACCCTCTGACCTGTTCAAGCATACCATAGTGTGTGTGTGTGTGTGTGGGGGGTGTTGGGGGATTGTGTAAGTATGGTGCATGTGTGTGGTAATTTGGGAAAACAAAGGCTTTCACGAGCATGACCAGATCAGAAAGGTTTGATAGGTACATGGAAGTTACGGATATGGACACACGAAACTTCCTTCAGAGTGAGTCAGATACCCCTAATCTGAGGGTGAATCTGGCAAAGAGAAGCTGCCATGTTTGTTACTCGCCCCGGGGAGAGTGGGTCCTGTACCTTCAGCTATGATCACTGGACAAGCCTCTCCTTGGCTGACGCCCGTGTACACTCTTCCCTTACGCTATATACCCAAGGTCAAGCGAGCAGAGATACTCAGTCAAAACTGTCCCCGTTGTTCCTCACACTCCCAAGTCACCTAATTAAAAGAAACCCCGAGAACGGCATCCAGACATGGGGAGTGGGTTTGGATTTATGTGGCGGCTCATAGATGAGAAAGCCTGGTTCGTCAGGAATGCGCTCCTAATTCTGTGAAGGCCTTTGTTCCCCCAGACGAACACACGTGCAGGTTCCTGTGACCATAACTGGGATTTTCCTTTGAAAGTGCGAGTTTAAATTCCGAGTTCCACCTTGAGTAATTTAGATAATAACTAATTAAAATGTAATTGAAAACAATCTCATTAAGTTGCTATGAGGATTAAATTATGCTCTGCATATGAAAAGTTCAAATGCGGAGTGTCCCGTGGAGGTGCGCAGTGAGGGAACGCAGTTATTAATATTACGTTATTATGTCTCACAGTCCTGAGGCAGCTTCACAGAGGGCCCAGGAATCCAGACTTCTGAGTTCTAAAGCACGCTCAGTTTCATTTGGGGATGGCGTCACACCTGCTAAGATTCACTTTCATCTTCTCCATCACTTGTGTGAACACACTCACTGGACAAGACACAACTGTTCACAGGTCTGATTACCTTCTGTGATTTAATAAACACAAATGGTTCTCTTAAGTTAAAAATGATCTTTATTGCTAAAAAACGGCAAACATAAAAAGTAGGCACACACATTAAAAACAGAAAGAAATGGTAAGACTTCGTTTATATTGTTACTGCCTAGAGAGTTTTATCTTCCTTTTTTCTTTTCATCTTTGGTACTGGGGGTTAAACCCTAGACCTTGCATATGCTAGGCAAGGGCTCTATCTCAATCCTGTTTCTTTCCAAATATGTTTCTAGCAGGGCATGTGCCATGGGCCTGTAATCCTAGAATTCCAGAGGCAAAGAGAGGAGGTTTGATTCAAGCTTTAGGCTAACCAAGGGGTCAGTGTCATGCTATAACAAAGGAACGACTGAACAAACGGACAACAAAAACCAGGCGCGCGCACACACGCACACACACACACACACACACCACATATACAGGCACATTAAACAAACAAACAAGTTTATAAAAAATATCCATTCAAATGCTCTTCTAATGTTCAAAGTCCTAGATCACACCCACTGGCTTTTCTAGCACCTACCACCTTAGTCACACAGTGTGAAACATCTGACTCCAGGTGCTACACCAGCAACATTTCCCAAACACCCCACACTCTCACTCTTTAACAGTCCCCAGCCTACAGGTCAATAGCTCTATGCTGCAGACAAGGAATGGTTCAACAACTCACCAGTTAAAGGCCACAGAGCATTCAACAACTAACCACTTAGAGTCCACAGAGCATTAAGAGACCGGCGTCCCTTTCAGTCCATTTCTGCATGGCTCCGAAAGCTGAAAGTTAGCAAGATGGTAGATTCTAAATCTAAAAACAGCCCCAAGGCCTGACTTTCTCTGGGTCCTTGTTTTAGGAGTGAAGTAATATGGCTCTCACTATACAGCAAAGCAGAGGTACAGTTGAGCTTCGAACGAAGTAAGACGGGGTAGACCATTTTAACCCAGAGTTAACCCTTGGCTATGAGCTGTTAACAAGTTAAGTTTGCTGGGGGTCAGGTCAAAATAAACATGCCCACAAGGTGCCCACAAGTAATCACATGTGAGCTATCCCAGGAGAAGAGTTTAAAAGGGGACCTCAGCGTGAGCCTTGGGCTTCAGTCTTCACCACAGTAGAGGTTTCCAAAGCCCCTCCCCTCAGGCTTTGGGAAAGGATGAGTTGGGAATCAGTTCTATACTTGAGATTCCCAGCTTTGTCACCAAACACCTAAGTGAGTTTGGGTAAACACCAACCCCCTTAAAAACTCTGAGTTCCTTCTTCTTTCAAGCAGGTACCATAAAATACCCACACAGTAGGGTCCCAGGGAGGGGTGAGCTTGTGAAGGATCCACATGGATGAATAAATGAACTGCGAATCAGAGGGCTTGGGAAACTTCCGCCTTCATTCACCGCAGTAACTACAACGGTGCTTCACTAGCAAGGCCCTAGCCTGCCTGTGCTATAGGAACTCATTTAGCTTCTCCAGGCAATCTTCAGAAGTAGGCGAGGACTTCCCTCGTCATCCTGTTTTACAGATCAGTAACCAGAGGCAAAGACAGGTGAAGGACTTTCCCACAGCCCCTGGATGAGCAGGTGAGGCTGGGTTCTGACGTCAGGCAGGCTGAATCCGGTCTATGTAAGGGTTCTGGGTTTTGTTTCATTTTGTTTTTCCCCCCAGATGAGAAAGGGGCTTTCAGAACCCTTAGCTTTCTATTTTCTATTAACAGCATCTGTTACAGACCCCTGCAGGGAAAAATTAACACCACGATACAGTCCATCCATCCCCACCACTCCCCACCCCACTCCCCACCCCACTCCCCCACAAGTTCTGCCGTCTCCAGCCATATGATTTCCTTTGTGGGATTATAACCTTGAGGAAAATAACCTCGATGCTCACTATTCTCACAAGCCTGTTGAATAGGAAAAACCTGATTTTATCTCTTTTAGCGGTGTTATAATTAGATATTCCTGGTGACTTCACACACACACACAAATCTAAATAGAATAAACAGTAACGATTGAAAAAATTAGAAAAAGGAATTCTCATTAAACTTTCCTCCAACGGTCCCTGAAAATTAAACCTTGTAAGCAAACGTTCAGTTATGAGAAAAACTCAGGAGGAAGGAGAAACTGGAGGAAGAATTCACACTTGAAGTTTGTGCCTAGGCTGGCTGGAGTGGGCACGGCTGGAACCCCAGCACACATCAGAGAAGCGAGGAGCTCAGAAGTGCAGGGTGAAGAACTGCATGGCCTACATGAAGCTCTGTCTCAAAACCCAAACAGCCTGGCCCAGTGGCACCTGCCCTTAAGCCCAGCACTTGGGAACCAGAGGCAGATGGGACTTTGTGAGTTCAAGGCCAACCTGGTCTACAGAGCCAGCCCATGCAAACAAACAAAAATTAAAAAGCCCAACAAGCTAAAGAAAAACAAAGGGAATTCGTTAACCGATGAAACAATGTTTGCCTCCAGCTCTTTGTTTTAAAGTAGCAGTTCCTGGGGAGTTAAGTAGCATCTATCACAGGCTGTGGCTACTGGTGAATATACACCTCTCGGTTGGTTTTATTATCCTCAGCAGCTATGCCCCAACTGTAGATGAATACCTTCAGAAAGCAGCCACAACCAGTTCCTGAGTCAAGAATGTAGGTCACAGACATAATTTGAAATTTTCTACTAGGCACGAGGCAGGTAGAAGAAATAGATGACATTGGGTATTAGTGACGTTACGTCTAACTTCACATCTTAAAACACCACCATTTCAAAAAATAAAATTTAAAGAAATGCTTTGTCTTTAAATTTTCATATATAAATTCTTCAAAATATGCCCCTCCTCTCCCCCTGACAGTACGTTTTGGCTTGGACCGGCCACCTTTTTGCGTCCAGGATAGTACACATTCTGGTGCTACCGTAATGGACAGTGGGTGTGGTTCTGTGAAGTACTCTGAGGAGCTAATGAGACTTAGCCAGTTGCTTCCCCTGGATCACCAAGAGAAGTCACAAACGGCTGGTGTCTCTGAGCTGCTAGAGACACATTTGTAAAATCTCTTCAGAGTACAACTTAGTAACAGGATTATAAACACAGGGCATTTGTTTTAAAGGGAAATCCTGTAGTGTGGAGGATGTGTTTATTATGGCTCATGGTTTAAGGAGACAAGAGTCCATCGTGGAGGAGAAGATGCCATGGGTACAAGCTCACATCTGTGCAGGAACTGACAGTGAGGCTGGCTACATGTCAGAGGACCAGGGGTGGGAATCGGCACTGGAACCAGGACAGACTATAACTTACAGGGTTGGCCCCCAGTGGCCCACTTTCTCAGTTAGGTCATATGTCCTAAAGGCTCCACAACTCCCAGAATAGTGCCAACAGCTAGGGGCCAACTGTTCAAATCTATTCAAACCACAACAATAAATAAATCTTATTTGGGGATGGGAAGTGTTACAGATATGTCTAGCTACAGACCGATTTTCAGTATCTAAGTAGTCATGATTAATACAACTCGACTGGTGTGGATACACAGGGGGACCAGATGGGAAGGAGCAATAGAAAAGAACATAGGCAGAACACTGTAGGTGCCCCTCAGGGTCTCATCTCAGGTGGCCCTCAGGGTCTCACCTCAGATGACCCTCAGGGTCTTACCTCAGGTGACCCTCAGTGGCTCACCTCAATGGCCCTCAGGGTCTCTCCTCAGGTGACCCTCCCTCAGGGTCTCACCCACAGGAATGACAACTCTGAGGCTATACCAGCCTTCTTTGTTTCATTTCTAGTCTTTCTTCCCTTCTTCCTTTGTCCAGAGAGGGAGACATCCTAAGATGCCTCCTCTTCTGAAAGGCTTTATCATCTTTTGTCCTTGTGGTCTTCCATGGAACAGAATATTCTTGGCATATGCCAGATCCTGGGTTGATCACTAGTGTGCCCCAAATAGAGCACACTCAACAGGCCTGCAAACTCTGTTCAGCCTCCTCCATTGGTCTCTGTTTCCTCAGCACATTACCCCACATTATTAGTGCAAACACCTATTTACTGTCTGGCTAGCTACTTACCCACCTTGTTCAGACTCGCTTCTCTGTTGGGAGAAGACACTAATCAAAGCTAACTCTGAGGAGGAAGGTGTCTATTTTAGCTTACGGTCACAGCCCATTGTCAAGGGAACACAGTGCAGGAATCTGGAGGCAGGAACTGAAGCAGGGTCTGTAGAGGAACCCTGCCTACTGGCTTACTTTCTATGGCTTCTTAAGCCTGCTTTCTTACATAACCCAAGAATACACGCATACCCAAGGATAGCAGTGCCCACAGAGGGCTGGAGGCTAGACCCTCTCACCCCAATCATTCATCAAGAAAGTACTTCAAAGACATGCCTGTCTGCCAGAGGACAATTCCTCAGTCCAAGAGACTCTAGTTTGTGTCAAGCTGACCAACAACAACAACAACAACCACAACAACCACACAGTCAGCACACCCCTGGAATGGAAGTACTATGAGGACAGAGGAGTTGCTTGTTCATGGAGGCTTTGAGGGAGAATCCACTCCTTTGTCTCTTTGCCTCTGACTGCTAGAGTCTTGTCCCATGACTGGGCTTGGGTCAGCCCCACCACCCACCTGTGTGTCATGTCATCATTAAGCTCTTATACCTCCATCCCCTTCTAAAGATGCGCCCGGTACTCTGGGTGTGCCCAGATAACAGGGGAGGGCACGACTCACTGAGAGACCTTTAACCTCATCTCTCATCGGAATGTGACTCATTCTGTGGTGGACACATCTTAGAGCAAGACATTTGGTATTAAGCTACCGCAGGTTACTGAGAACACTGCGGTGACAGAGTTGGTAGACAGGACCATGAGAGGGCTTGGGCTTTGCAGAAGGGTTTTCATGAGGAGAGAGGTGTGGAGGAAGATCTCTCCAGTCGAAGAATGACTGAAAGCAGAGAGCAAGTTCACGGAAGGCAAGGGCAGAAGCCAAAGACGATGGGTGGCTGAAGTGAGCAGAGAGAAAAAACAGGATGGGCAGCAGGTTGACATCCCAGAGGGCTCCCAAAGAGAAACCCTCAGCCCAGAAAGATGCTGTAGGGAGCTGAAGGGCAGAGGAGGGAAACCTCTAATGTTTATCTTCAGAAATATTTGTCTGTCGGAAGTTACCTTAAACCAATTCCATGCACAGCCAAAACATGAAACGGCGTTTTTTACAATGTAAATGTTGTAGGAAGTCGGTCCATCATGAAGGCACTATGGAAACCTTTTATTAGGTGCTCAAAACTGTTGAAGGAGGCGCTAGGGCTGGCCTGATCACTGGATGTTGCTGTTTTTTAAATTATGTCACCTCAGCATCAAAGCATACCTATTAAGGGTTGAGAGTTTTCAAAGGTTTCGATGGCAAATGGCTTGGAAATTTCGAAGTCAGAAATTAAATCTGATGGATTCCTCTGCCTGCAGTAGAGTGATTGAGTCTAGCTTTGATCTCAAAGAACTAAGTTCAAATACCACCCTTGCATCTTTACTAGCTTTGTGACCCTTGAAACTATTTAACTCTCCAATCACTGGCTTCCTCGTCTTTAAAGGAGAGACTAAGGCATATTGTAGAGCAGCTGTAAGGGCTTTAAATGACATCGCATTACACAGTGAATACCATGTACTCGACAAAGGAAATTATTACTGACTGAAAAACTTGTCTAAAAGAATCATAATTGGGAAAGCATAGGTTGAACATGAATAAATTTACTAAGGCTAAGTAAAGTCACCCCAACAATGGTCATCTCTCCTAGCATCAAGGGCGAAAGCAGACGGAGTCCTCAACTTATGAACAAGCTGTACCCCTGAAGCCCTGAAGGAATGTACAGGTAGCAAACTGGATCTCAGAAACTGGAGTTTCATTTTCTAACAACAAATGCAGAAATGTATTTCTTTGGAAAAACCGAGTAACCACTTTTTTTGGGGGATGGTGGGACCAGCCGCAGGGTTGGTATAGATGGTATTTAGTTCCCTGGCAAAGATTCGATCGAGCAGATTGTACCACACAGAATTCTGGATCTCGCTGAGGTCATGTGACTGGCGTTAAGAACAGTTCCCATCTTCTGTAAGGAAAAGCCACTTTGCCCCGAAATTGACAACTTGGAAGGCAGTCCCATGTGCTGTGCTTATCGGTACCTTCTGGGGTCAAGATATAAAAGATGAAAGTCATTTGACTGTGGCCAGTGCTTTGGGGGTGCTGAGACAATTTTACCATTCAGGCCACAGGAAATGAAGCTGAAACTTGAAATAAGAGATTATTTTTTTAATTTAAAGATTTATTTATTTATATTTATCTGAGTACACTGTGGCTGTCTTCAGACACACCAGAAGAGGGCATCAGATCCCATTACAGATGGTTGTGAGCTGTCATGTGGTTGCTGGGATTTGAACTCAGGACCTCTGGAAGAGCAGTCAATGCTCTTAACAGCTCAGACTATTAAATGCCAGCACAGTGCTAGTAAGGCCTATAGTGAGGTGTGGTGTAGATCTTTCAGAACACATAGAAATCCACAGTTATCCTGTCTAAGTGGTTTCTAGAATAGCGGTTCTCAACCTTGAAGTTTCAGGCTGGGGCGGGGCTAATGACCCTTTCACAGGGTATGCATTGCAGATGTTCTGCATATCAGATACTTACTCGATGATTCATAACAGTAGTGGAATTACAGTTATGAAGTAGCAACGAAAATAATTTTATAGTTGGGGGATCACCACAGCGTGAGGAGCTGTACAAGAGAGTCTCAGCGTTAGGAAGGTGGGAAGCCACTGGTGTAGAGAAAGCAGGTGAACGATTTGAAGTACAGGCTCCTAAAGTAACAGTTTGGACAATCGGCCCCTCACCTGCAGAGTCTAATTACCAAAGGACAGCAAGTTCAATGCTAATTTTCACTATCCACACGGCATTTTATGACAGCGTCTTCTTCACCTTATTAAACACACAGCTAGGCTGCCCGTAGAGTCGAGCTGTTCAACAAGGATATCCATCATAGTTAATGGCCGCTGTGAAAAACCTGCCTGAACCGCCTAAGGGACAGTTTTGTAATTAGGAGCAAGCGTGGGATGGCCTTCTAGTGAGGAGGCTCCCACAGCCCAGGTCTTCTGGGGAGAGAGAAGGGGGTGGATTCACACCAGACAGCTAAGCACATCTGTAGAGGGACGTGACACAAGACATGGGGCAAGCAGAGACTCGGCCTCCCCCTCACAGCCACTGAGAAGGAATCTAGAAGCCCAAACAATACCACTGAGTACAACGCCACCTCCTCCAGGCTGACACAGCTTAACTCGCTAAGAATGTTCTGACCCATGCTAGTAATATCCTGGAAAACAACATTATAACCCTGTACCCTTTATCCCCGTGCCGTTCCAAGTACAGAAATTTAGAGCCAAAGAAGCAACACACTTCAAAGACTTCAAATAGGCGCTCAGAGACTCTGTGTCTCTGAGACCACTGTCCCGTTGCCGTGGATGCAGAGTGTCCTTGGGTCTGGGTAGCATCTAACCTTTGACCTTTGCCGTTTCACCCTGAGCAGCGCATTTCACTCATTACTGCCCTGATGCCCAACGAGGTCTGCAGGTCTGGGTAAGAACTCATTACTTCAGTGGTTTGTTTTATTTTCAAACACCTTTCATCTCATTCAAGATCAAACCTTACAGAGGAGGGAGACAAACAGCGAGTCTGCCCAGAATAAAATTGGTGAGAGGAAAAAGAACACACGAAGAAACCAAGCAGACGAGTGAGAAAGGCGAGCAGTTGGGAGCTCCGGGCCGCCCCTCTCCGCCCGTATGTTTTATCTCACACCCATATGCTCAGTGACAGCTCCCATGTGGGCTCTCTTTGACTGTATGAAGCTGGGGATGGGGTGAGGGCATGTACAGACACGCGCTCACTCCGTATCTCTAAAAGTTGATGCAAACGCAGAGAATCCGGGAAGATAGGGCATCTAAGTCAAAGAACTCTCCCAGCAAGCCGTGGTGTGCTCCAGATTGGTGTTGGGTGTGGGGAGCATGCAGGGGGCCGTTCTTCCTGTCTTCTCTGCAGGTTCAGGTCATTCATGAGGTCCTATTATACACACAGCTATGGCTCTGTGGTCCAGCCTTGGGCATATGCCCGAGGCCTGACCATGAGGGACAGATCTGCAAGGGTGTGTGCAGAGGGGTTTAGCATAGAAGCGATCACTGACTCCATCAATGGCCAGGATCCTCGTTTGGACCGACTAGCTGACGATAAGAACAGAAACTCACGCATGGCTCCTTAACCTCAGTGATGCCGGATGTGTCAAAGCACTGTGTCTTCCAACGTTCACCGCAGCCTAAGTCATCGGAACTAAGAAGTGAAAACAACTTGGTTTCCTAACAACTAAGGCATCAATAGTCAAAAAGCTGGATGTCTATTTAATAGGGCATTATTTGGGAGTTAATAGAAATGCAGTACACACCACGTCATGGCTGGAACTTGAAACCATGCAGACGGACAGAAGTGAGACTCGAGAGGACAAATGGACAGACCCACCACTGTGTGTATTAGCGATGAGGGCAGGAAGCAGAGAAGGTGAGGTTAGAACTGGAGACGGCTGATGGGTGTGACCTTCCATAGGAGGCAGTGGTGACACACCCCGCCTCTGTGGGGACGGTTGCACAACCCTGAACATATTAAACACCACTGCACTTCTGTGACTTTATATTTTTACGAGTGTACATTCATCCTATAAAAAACATTATCATGTTAAATGGCTGGAAACATGCCCCCAAGGCCCATGTGTTAAGAGTTTGGTGGCCATTTGGTGTCGATATTCATAGGACCTAGGGGCGAGAAGTCAGGTCACTGTGAATGTGCACTCACAGAGACATTGGAAGCCTGGACCTTCCTTTTCTCCTCTGCTTGCCCCTCACCACAGTGAGCAACTTCTCTGGTTCTGCTCCTGCCATGATGGAGTACGCCCACCGAGCACCAACAGGAACTGAAACCTCCTAAACTCTTAGACAGAACAGATTTTGCCTAGCAAGTTGGTTGTCTCTGGTATTTTGGCACAGAGACATAAAGGTAACAGAATTGCATACAGGATGTAGTAAAGTATAGAACATACATTATACCTCAAAAGAAGTTTTATAAAACCCGTGCTGTTTAAAATTGATTCTCCAAAGGTAAGTTTGCCCTGGCAATTATAGGCAGAACCCCTTCATATTTTTGTTTAACAAGTGAAGTTGTATAACTGTATGACCACAGCTGTTGGGGAGCAGGGACATGCAGATCAGTAGGTCAAGCCAGCCTTCACTACATAGCTAGTTTGAGTCCTAAGGTTAGCCTAGGCAAACCCTGTCTCAAAGGGCAAAACAAACAAGAAGGAATATTTAAAAAAATAATTTTCCTAGCCAGGCATGCTGGACACATGTCTGTAAACTCATCATGTAGGGGGCTAAAGCAGGAGAATTGCTGTCATTTGGAGGCTAGCCTGAGCTACATAATAAGTCCTAGGACAGCCTGGGCTACAGAGTGAGAATCTGTCTTTATAAAACAAAAACAGGGCCATCAACATGGCTCACTGGGAAAAGACACTTGCTGCCTCGCCCGTCTATCCAAGTAGATGCAGAGAGCCAGCTGCTGCCAGGTTATCCTCTGACCTTTCACACAGCTGCTGTGGTGCAAGCATGTGTATGCACCCACACACAAAATAAAAACAAAAATATAAAAGTCAGTAAAAGCCCCATTTCTCTCCTAATGTATGTGCTTTTCCCCTTGGGAACTGAAACTATTCCACAGTCTTGGTTTTGGTCAGCCCTCATACACTTACGATTTCTAACATTTGCATCTTTGAAAACCAGATGTAAGGAGAGCCCTGCCTAGTGCCTACATGACTGACTAAAACTAGTCCTGTATACTGCGACAACTGATTTAATGTTTGGTCCATGGAGACCTACAACCGTCACACTAGAACTTCCCCCTCTACGATCTTCTCGGTTGGAACAGTGTCTTAGTCACTGTTCTGTTGCTGTGAAGAGACACCATGACCAAGGCAACTTACAAAGGAAAGCGTTTAATTGGGGGCTTGTTTGCAGCTTCAGAGGGTTAGTTTATGACCATTATGGTGGGGAGCATGGTAGAGGTTAGGCATGCCTGATGCTGGAGCAGTAGCTAAGAGCTACATCCTGATCCACTTAGATACTGGGCCTGACAGGCTTTGAAACCTCCAAGCCTACCCCTAGTGACACACTCCCTCCAAGGAAGCCACACTTCCCCCAAGGAAGCCACGCCTCCTAATCCTTCCTAAACAGTCCATCAACTGGGATCCAAGCCTTCAAATATTTGAACCTGTGAGGTCATTCTCATCCAAACCACTGCAGTGTTTCCCTATGACTTGCCCACTTTCTTGGCTCTCTAGAAAGCTGCAGTTGGTAGAAGTTAATAGGCGTGTGACCTTTCTTAAAGGCTGAGTTCACGAAGACGAGGGCTACCTCCCCGTCATCTGTACGCCTTCCACACTGGGCACAGTATCTTACACACGTTACAGAGGCACGGCTATGTTTCTGTTACTCATGGATGAGGGAGGCATGACCTGCAGTAATCAGAAAGCTATTGTGCCTGCAGGGTATGGAGCCTTACATGACGAACCCTAAGGAGCAAAAGACTTTGATGCTAGGTTGTTTCAAGGGAGCTTTGCTCTTAGAAATGGTAAATGGTGAATCTGAATTTTAAGGACAGGCAACATTTAGTTAAAATAAAAACAACACATTCTAAGAAACTACTGTCAACCAAATTTATCTTAATCTTTGTATCTTGTCTGTGTGACATGTTCCTCAGTGCCCTGAGGTTCACAGAATGCCTGGTAAACAGTGTGTGGCCAACAAGGACTTGTTGAATAAACAAATTCAGAATGAAAAGTGGGTTTGCGCGTGATCAGCAGGAACCACTGCATTTTCTTTTGAATGTGCATGTTCTTTATGTACTCCATTAAGGGTTCAACTGACTGTTTGCACTAAAGCTGTATTTAGTAGAGCAGGGAAGAGTCCTTCTCTAGCCCTTGCTCCCAAGGGCTCATCATAAGCACGCGGGCCACAGGGACCCGACTGTAAACCTGTGCCATCTGAGCAAGAAGCCATGTCTACCTCAGCCACTCCCCCAAGATGACAACCACCCTGACCATTCTCTGCTCTTCTCTACCTTCTTCCAGACACATCAACGCGCCAGGCCTGCTCCGATCTCAGGGCCTTTGCACCGGCTAACCCTAGGACATTCCCATAGCATACTGTCTCCCTCCTGAACAAACTCTAGGGAGGCTTAGACCAAACTCTAAACCTCCTCAACAAGGCCTTCTCCTCACCAACACCATGACAGGAGGAGAATTTGTCTGTGCTGGTCACTGCTTTCCCCCAGAGCCTAGAACACCCCCTGCCATGTGTTTTTAGGAAGAATGTCAACAAATTGAAGCATTCTGTTATCTGAGAGTTCTAATATATTTCCCAGTAATGTTTATAAGCAAACATTACTATCAAAATTTCAGAGCTTGGGATGGATGGATGGATGAATGGATGGATGGAGGGGTGGGTGGGTGGATGGATGGATGGGTGGATGGGTGGATGAGTGGGTGGATGGGTGGATGGATGGGTGGGTGGGTGGATGGATGGGTGGGTGGGTGGATGGGTGGATAGGTAGATGGATGGCTCACCAGTTAAGCTATTTCTGCTCTTGCAGAGGACCTGGGTTTGATTCCCAGCATCTTTATCAGGTAGCACACTACCATCTGTAACTCTACTTCTGGGGGATCCCTCACCTCCAGCCTTCTGGGACATTAGCACTCAGGTGCCCATGTACACATACAGATACACACACGTACATACGATTTAAAGTAGAAATCTGATCTCTGAAAAGTTAACTTAGAAGTGTGCAGGGTTCCACAAGCTTGAGCAAACTGTCTCTGATGGTTTCCCTTTCTTCCAGCCAAAGCTGCCTTGAGATGACTCCCGAGGAGAGTCATTGCTCTGTGTTACACACACGGGCCAAACAGACATCAGTGACTGGCCAGCGTTGCACAACCAGCAGCTCATTCATAACAAATCCCAAAGCACACAGATGCCATTGGACGGGGCCTCTGTGCAGAGACCCAGCAGCTCTGCCATCTTCAGAGAGAACACACAGTTCTCTTAGGGGAGTGATTTATAGTCAGCACTGTGTACCTTCAACTACGTTTAAATAAATGAGTGCGGGCGTCACAGCCATTCAGCAATGGATCTGCTACTGGCCTAAGAATGTTATTCCTTACCCTCAAATTAAACCCACTATTTTAATTCAAATATAGCTCATGTTTAGGCCTTTTTTTTTTTTTTAATCTTCAAAAGGAAAACCACAGAAGACAAATAACTTCACACTACTCAGTCTAGCAGCAGAAGGGAAATCGGGCGCTTGGTACCACCTACCCCCTCCTCACCACATCTTATGTCTCAATGTGCTTCCCTATAGTTTCACTTTAATGTATTCACTACGGTGTGAAATGGGTCTGAGAATCGGGCCTTATTAGTGTTTAAGAAAAGCCATGTAGCCGGGCCTAGCGGCGCACATATGTAATCTCACTGCTCCATAGCTGAGGCATGGGGATCAAGAGTTCAAGGTCAGACTAAGATACCTAACAAGACCTTGGTTTCTTTAAAAAAAAAAAAAAAAAAAAAGGAGAAAGAAGGAAGGTGGGAAGGATGAAACGTGAAAAGCATAAGAGGGAATACGCTTTAATTTACTTGATATAATACGTGCTCTATGGTACAAGCAACATTTTCTTTTCCAGTTTTGGGCGTGAGCATACATGAGCTGGGGTGCATACATGAGCTGGGGTGCATACATGAGCTGGGGTGCATACACAGCAGGCAGATGTTAGAAATCATCCTTGATGGCTCCTCCACCTTAGTGAGGTCTCAATCAAACGCAGAACTCACCGATGTCACGGTTCTTACCAAGCATCTTGTTCTGGGGCTCCAGATGCCTGGAGCCTGGCATTTATTTATATGGGGTCTGGGGTACTGAACTCCAGTCAGGACACTTCAGTGGTAAATACTTTAACCTCTGAGCTCTCGCCTTACCCCCAGTACGATGAGCAATTGTATCTTCCCAGTTAAAACATTTTTAAAATGAAAGAAAATGGAAAAATATAGAGAAATTTAATGTGTGTGTGTGTGTGTGTGTGTGTCTGTGTGTGTGTGTGTGTCTGTGTGTGTGTGGCGCACTTGTGCTAGCACCCGCAGAGTACAGAAGAAGGTGTCAGATCCACCTGGTTCCAAGTGATCGCCAGCTACATGACGTGGATCCTGGGAACTGCTGCAAAAACAACAAGGGCTCTTAACCTTTGATCTCTGTTGAACCCTCTCTCTAACACAAAAGCATTTTTTAAACAATTTACTTTGATTTCATATGCATTGGTGGTTTGCCTGCCTGTCTATCTGTAAGAGGGCATCAGATCCCCTGGCACTGGAATTACAGACAGTTGTAAGCTGCCATGTAGGTACTGGGAATTGAACCTGGGTCCTCTGAAAGAACAACTGGTGCTCTTAACCACTGAGCCATCTCTCCAGCGCTATAAAAGCATTTTTTTAAACGTTAAGTAAAATTAAAAGAGAGGAAGAAAAGGTATTCATGTTAGCTGACATTTCACAAGTCCAATCCACTTACCCTTTGCTTACTTCTTTGTTCATTTTTATGGTACTCGGATTGAGAACCAGATCTCACATCTTCTGGGCAAGTGTATTACCTGACTCACTCTTAAAAGGATATTGAAGGCAGTTTCCACACAGGTTTAGGATGTGAAAAAAAGCAAGATTCCGTGAGAAGAAGCAACTTGTTCAGGCCCCACCAACTAGGAAGCAGCACTGCAGGATACAGAGTCTTCCTTCTGTCAGGTCCAATTATCTCCTTAACACTGAGCGTTACTTTTAAAAAATGTAACAAGAAAGAAAGGGATGGGCAATCCCATCAAAACTGGGCAGAGTGTCAAAGAAACTGACTCTGAAATCTGTTTTACTAGAGATGAATAAAAATGTATCTTTTTCTCTGGATAGTAGAAATTTCCTTAAAAAAGAAAAAAGAAAAAAAAGAAAAAAAGAACTAGAGCTACTCTCAATCCGTGCTGAATAAAATAGGAAACTGTTTTCTACAAAATTCTATAAGAAACATTCCTACTGATAGACACAAAGGTGTGCCTTGACAGGACAACAGGTCTGCAACACAGGACAAAGGATCCCTAAGATGTCTTAAAGAGCTGACACATGAAAACACGGATATAACTGAGAGGTGGGGAACTGGCTAAGCTGCATGACCCCTGGGTTCAGACCCAGCACCATCTCTCAGGTTACATTATATTTATTTAATTACATGTATACTGCTTTCATAGATTTTCAAGGCTGTTCTGCTATAGCTTGGGGCTTAGCAGCAAGCCAGTGATGGTGTCCTTGGTGCGCCCATGATGTCATGATGTCACACTGCAGGAAATGATAATGGGAAATCAGCTGTGAGTTATTTTACAGCTACTGCTAGACAGGAGTGACTTGGCCCTGAAACCCTGGGTTCCCTTTTACACGAGGTTATGAACTCTCAGATGATAGAATCATGAACTTTCCATTCATGGAGAAACTAAACGATAACCATGCAAAAGACAACAGGGGTAAACTTCACACATAAAGGGTGGGTCTTTTGCTTTTCTTCTATTCTCTATGTGGATTAAAAAAAAAAAAATCAAGGATCAGGAAGTGATAGGCAATGTCTGCCCATGTGGTTCCCTTCTGACTCCTGACCCCTGTGGCAGACATTACTAATGGACTGCGGCATCCTTCTCACGGCTTCCTGTCTGACCACAGACTGTCAACACTTACTGAGGTATTAGGCAATCTGATGTACTGGAAGGGATACAGGCTTGGGCAGCACAGAGACCTGTACCCCAACTTTGCCACTTTATCACTCCAGATGAAATTACTTATCTTCTGGATATCTTATTTTTGTTTGTGTGGTTGGTTTTTGTTTGGTTGGCTGATGTTTTGTTTTGTTTTGATCTGCAATATAGGAATGACAAATGCCTTCAAAGTTGCTTTAAAGATGCGATGTGATTATAATTTTATAATGTTATCAACTTTAGTCATTAAGCACATCATTGAGCTTGACTCAATCCTTGAGCAAATGTTCTTTGGAAGGCTTGAATCTACATATTTTCCACCCTCAAAGTCACACAATGCAAATTCTGTTTGTGGCCCACTGAAGTGCTCACTCTGAAGCTAACTTCCATTTGGGGTGTCAAATGCTACTTTGTATCCTCTTTAGGAAGGCAGGAGGCAAGCAAGCACAGCGGCAGACACTTGACTGAGTTTGGTTCACCAGGGCCATAGAAAGCAGGAGTGTGCTGCGAAGTCAGTCAGGAAAATGCAGGGGTCTAGAACTGTCCTAACCTAAGATGATAAATCACAGAGGCTAAGGAGGTCACTTTCTGCGTGAGTCATAGGCTAGATGCTGCTACAACCCTACTCCTCACATGTCAAAAATCGGGCAAATCAAACATAACTGAGGCAAGGGAGGGAGGGGAAGAGAGAAAGGGGTAAGAGAGAGCGGTACCAAATGAGTATCTTCCCAAGAGAGAAACATTGTTTCGAATTCCGTGGTTACAAAGCTTCTCAGTTACTAAGTCTAAGAAACAGACTCCGTCTTGCCCATCTCTTTCCAAGTAATAAGAGACTTTAAATCATAAAATTAGTAGCACACTGAGAAACTAATGCTACTATAATGTGCCTGTAATATTAAAGTATATCTTAATTCCACCGACATAAATGTTATAAAAGTTAGAATGGAAAGAAGACAGGACAGAAAAATGGTCAAGAGCCAGAGTAGGGACATTTTGTTAAATGTAAAGTTTTTTTTTGTTTTCTGTGGCAGCATTTTTGCTAAGTAGCCCAGGCTGGCATAGAAATCCTGCATCCTCCTCATGTCTGCCTCCTAAATGCTGGGATTATAGATGGGAAGAACTACATCAAGTCTAGAAAATTCTTTTCCTCTTAATTCTAAGTTTGTTGTTGTTTTGTTTTGTTTTTTGGTAAGATACACAACTGTTATTAATTTTTACAAAAATCATTTATTCTTATTTCATATTCATTGCTGTTTTGCCTGCATGTATGCCTGTGTGAGGGTGTCAGATCCCCTAGAACAGGAGTTACAGTTATGAGCTGTTATGTGGAGTGCTGAGAATCAAACCCAGGTCCTCTAGAAAGAGCAGCCAGTGCTCTTAACCACTGAGTTATCTCTTCAGACCCCACGATCCTTATTCTTTGTTGTTACAAATTAGTGGCAAGAATGCTGCCCAAATTTTGATAACCATTAGTTTTTCCAGATCTACGAGTTCTAGAATACATTCTGAATCCAATACCCAAGGGAATGAAGTCACTAAACCAGCTAGTCATAAAGGCTACAGTCTGGCCTACTTCCAAACAGGAATGAAAACACCTACTGTGTGTTAATTCAATCAGAAGCAAATAGAGTAAGAATTTGGATGGGCCTTTTCAGTCTTTGGGTGTTCATGTAAGCAAAGCAACAAAAAGGTTTATTTATTACCATATTGTGAGCTGAGTGAAAAGGCAGTGGCAGGCAGGGTAGCGAAACAAGCAGGACATGGGACACCTACTGTAGAAGGAAGAGATGGAGGGTGAGGGAAGGCAGGCTGCTCCTCTGAAGGGAAGCGACATTACAGAAGGAACATTCTGGAATGGATCACTGTTTGCAATTATCAGCTTTAGCCAAGGCTTCCCTCTTATCTCGGATGTCCCCGCTGCCTAGTGGAATGTCAGCAGTTCTGCAGAGTGCTAAGGCTTGGAGAGGTTTTATCACAGGAAAACTCACTTTGGTTAAGTTGGCATGCTCTGGGGTGAAGGGAGGTCAGGGGCAGACACAGAAAGAAGCAACCTTTATAGAGACTTGGGGCTACCCAAAAGTCCGTGGGAGAGAACTAGAAGCAGGCCTTGTGCTGGTAACATGGGGCCACCCGTGCACTGTGTACTGCACATGTCTGTATCCAAATAATAGGATATTACTGTAGCCAAAGATAGGCAGCTGACTTCCACAGAGCACAAAAGGCTTGTGCTAGTCAGCCAATCTTCTAAAGTGGGGAAGTTAGGGAGAAAATCAATTTTAAGATATAGTGAGGTGACAAAGAACAGATCTCAGAGGATTAGGATTACGGGGGTGGGGGGGATGGGGCGAGGGGGATATCTATCTGGTTTCTTTTCTGCATACAAGCATTTAAAGGCAACTCTGACACTTGATGTTTTCCAAAAGGGTAAATGGGGCAGGCAGAAAGGAGAAGGGCTTACAAGGTTGAGGGGTTTTTATTTCTCTCCTCCTTTGAGAAGATATGTCTCTCTTTCAGTGAGTTTATTCACATTCTAGCCAGCTGCAAAACAGGGTTGAGAGCCAAGTCCCTACTGCCAAAGTTCACTCTTCAAACCGGCGGCCTGAGGTCTGATAACCAGTTAAAATGCTCAACACAATCCCTGCCTTTGGGTGGGAAACAGAGGTGCCATTGTTCGGAGATACATGTTCAAGTTTAACTCGTCTAGAATTATGAAATTCAGAACAAGGGTGATTAGGTTCCACTGGTATCAGCGTGAAGGGAGCGTCTGTGTCAATGCAGACTCCTTTTATTTCCCCTTTCCCCCCCACACCCAAAGAATATTCGGATTTCCCCTTGGTAACGGTCAAGAGAGTAAATTGTCAGTAACCGTGACTACTCAGAAATTGAAAAAGTATCTCAAAGCCATACGATTCCGTATGCTGACCTATTCCATTTCTAGAATAAGCACTGTTCTTTAAAATCAAGGTATCTGGTATAAGGTTTCCTAGAAACTAAGGACTCCAAAATGAAAAGCCCGGATCCAGCACCGATCTGAGACAGAAGAAACAATCGGAGAAGCAGAAGTGAGAAATTACCCTCTGCTCATATCAAAGGCCTTTGCTCTTATCTGATAAGAAATATGTATTTGGGGAAATTGGATAAGTTATGTATATCTACTCATTCAATGCACACATGAAGAACCCCTGCCATTTATGGGAGGGTATGCTGGTCTATCCATCATGATGCCCTGCCCCCTGCCACCCCGCCCCTGCTGCCTCTGCACACTTTGACTCCACTTCCTTTGGTCACGTCCCTGCCACCTTCCCTCCCCACCCCCTGAGTTTTTACTCTACTTCCTCTGGTGCTTACACTCTTGAGAGAAATATGAAATATAAGAGGAGGAAGAAAAAAAACCAAAACATACATGTCCCAAAGTAGGAAGGGTGCACTCAGATCAGAACCAGGTGCCACTTTTTTGATGTGATACGCCACTGTCCATCCATATCTAATAAGAGGTCATCCCCTAAGAGATGGCCAAGTGTCAGATGAGGGTCTGTGGAAGACATTATTATCTGTCCACTGGGCAGAAGTGCCTTGTTTAGAGGAACTAAATTAGGATCAGGGATGGACTTGGAGAAGAAAAACACCAAGATCAAAGGTGGTCTTCTGGGAGGGTTTCCTCAGATCACAACAGGAAGGGAAGGAGACGAGGCTTACAGACTCCGGAGAAGCCAGTCTAGATGACTAAGACCAAGAGTAGGGTGCTGATCCTGGTATCAAAAGGAGAAAACAGAACTTGGGTTTCCTCTGGTAACGGCTTTGTATTATAAAGACCTGTAGGAATTATATCACGTAGGACAAGAGAAACTGGGTGGTATTTTTCAGTTGAAATTATTCTTTATATTGCAGAAACCATGTCTTCAGAATAAATTACAAAACCCTAAGATCATTCCAATAAACGAAAAAAAAAAATCTTTTGAGGAGACTCAATACAAAATCAGAGTAATCAAGAATGGAAGGAAACTTCAGTGACCTTACAATGGGCGGCAAGGAAATATGTATAGCTAAGTCCAATGACAGAACGTTATCCGTGGGATTAGAACTGCTCATCACCTCTAGTCAGCAGCAAACTAAATGCCAGACCAACCAGCTAATGAAACTAATGAAGAACTGTAAAGGACCTCAACTAGCCAAAAATATTGAAAAAAACATGGAAGCATTCTATGTTACCTATTACACGACTCATTATAAAGTCATACTAATCAATGACGTATGGTGCCCTATGAAGATAAATATAAAGATAATAAACAGAAAAGAGCAAGAAATGGGTCCAGGCACTGACCATTTATTCTTAATACGGCTTCAATAAATAAAGACAGGTCTTTTCAACAAGGAATCTGGAACGACATGGATCTGTGTCCATAAAAAAAAAAGCGAACCCTTAGTGAACATCACAACTCAAAATTAACTGAAAAGTGGGTCACTGAGCTGAAGTATTAAAGCGTTTCAGAAAATATAGGGGAAAAAAATGGAATAACCTCGAGCAAGGATAGGCAAAGTGAGGTCACAATGAGAGAGGCTACACACAGTCAACTGATTGGCTAACGTGTTAAGGAACCAACACACGGAGTCGATGAGGGTGTGGAACAAACATAACCACAGACTTCCGGTTAGGATGCAAAAATGCTACTGCTTTGGAAAATTGGGAAACATCTTAAAAAGTTAAACCAGCTGCATGGCATAGCCATTATACTCCCAGGCATCCGAAAGAAACGAGAGAGGCTTTCTACAGTGTCCATACGACTTTTATTTGCAGTAGTAGAAACTGCAAACAATCCCAATGCCCATCAGATCTTATTAGGCCTACTAAGTGCCAGCCTAGCACCCTGCCCCCACTCCCTCACATCCCTGACACCGATGGTAACAACTGTATGGTTTCATGTTTTAAAAAACCTCAGGAAATACAAACTGATATAGTGAAAGAAGACAGATCAAAGGTTGCTTGGGAAGACAGGTTGGAGAAGCATAAAGAAGATTTCAAAGGACATGACAGGATGTAGGAGCCTTGGCATGAGAAGGGCCCAGAGGTGAACATGTGTCAAAACTTATCCGTTCTTATACTGTGAATAGGGATCATTTACTGTGAGCTAATCACTCTATGAGAAAACTAGACAAAAGGCAACAATTGACACTTCTAAAGAGACATTGTTACATCAGTGTGTGAGGATGGTAACAAAGGCATCAGGATGAGGAAGAAAAGGAACCTGGACCCTCCCCTTCTGTGTTGACTGACTCTACTGTTCAAAACGAACCTCCATTTCATAACCCAACTCAGGGCAAAAGAACATAGCCCGTATTTGTAGTCAAATATCCATCAAGGCGATTACAGCAAGTAACAACAACAAACAAACCACAAAAACAAAACAACCAACAAGCAAAAAACAAAGCAAAACAAACAAACAACAACAAAACTAACCAAACAGACAAAATAACAAAAATTTTCCAAGACTAAAGACACCAGACAGAAAGTGACAGCAATGGATACCCAGGTCTTCCAACACAAAAGTCCTCCATCCTACAGCTGCCAGTGGTGTTGTGTGAAGGATCATCTCCTTAGCAGCTTACCTGGCTAAAGGGGACCCCTTCACCTGAGATCCTGCTCCCTAGTTAGAGCCATTCCAACCCAGTTCCCCTGTGACATCAATCCAATCCTCTTAGGATGTGTCAGTCTCAAAGGGCTCCCTGATAAAACACCTGCACACAAAATCCCGGCTTTCCAAGGAGCGGGCCCTAAGTTGTCTCCCCAAGGTAACGTACTTCAGGAGACTGAACGTCCCTAGGAGCAAAAGCCTATTGGAGAAGCAGAGAAATGGACTATGCTATTGGGTCTGATAAGCAGCAACAGTCAAGTCCACAAAATCAGTTTGTGTGTATCATGAGGGGGTATTGGGCAATGTATACACTGCCCTGTCCCTTGGGTGATAGTAAGAATAAAACACCTACCAGTTTTGAGGCCTGAAAGGTAAGACTGCTGGGCTGCTGGCCCCTGGAGAATCTCCTACTAATACTAATGTCAAGAAAGAGTTAAAAGTGACAGTGCCAAGTTGGGATTTCTGCTGCCTATCTTGGGGAGGATATCAAGGGAATCGGAAGAGTGGTGTTTACTAAGTTTCCTGGTACTGAGGAGGGGTTGAGGCGGGGGTGGGGGGGTAGGATCCCTGGAACTTGGCAGGAAGTCATCTTTTCTGTCCGAATGACTGGATTTTACAAGAAGAGGACGGGTGGTTTCTCCATGTCACCATACAGAGAGGACAGGAGGCAGAAGACACTAATGAGGGGATAAGGCTTGCTCCCAGGTAGGATGACTGTAGGGTAAGAATACACAGAGGAGCTGGGAAGCTATCTCACTGCTCCATTACCCAGCATGAGTCTAGGTTCCTGCCTGGTGTCAGATATAATCTTCTATGTCTAGAGGTTTTCTGCTTTTGTTGTTGTTGTTGTTGTTTTTTTTTTAAATTGGAGTGTAGTTATTTCTTTTGCACATAACCAAAGGCAGCTGCAGCCTGTCAGTGTCTGTCTAGCTGCACGCTTGTGAGTTCTGCTGACCTCTGTGTCCATCCATTGCTGTTCCTGGGGTCCAACTCACTCCAGCAAGGGGCAAAAGGCACAGGGTAGGCACAAGACCCGGGCTCTTAATAGAAATAGACTGTGCTCCAGTCTCAGATCCACAGAGTACACCCTAAGGGCCAATGGGATAGTGTCTAAAGATAAGAGGGGATCTTTCACTCCTTCTGCATATGAGGCTCCAGGAAGAAGAGGGTCATTTGTCAGACAAGCTCTTCCTCTTGGACTATCACATTCTTGTTGTCTATAAGCTACCTGATCTCTGGTGGCTTGTTACGACAGTCCAAAGCCCCCGTTCTGCTATTTACAGTCAAGCAGGATCTCATCTTATGGTTTTCTGTACCTCTGTTGCCGCGATTGTAAATGGTGGTGACAAAGTTGGGAGAATCTGTGGCCATGAATCTTCCCAACGTACTATTTGCTACTGCAAATGAGAAACAGAAAATGCCCACCACTCTGTCTTCCTAATTAGCTGAGCTCAACCCCAGGACCTAACAGATACCAAAAAGCTACACATCTCTGTGCTCCGTAAGTCCCCTGAGGCGACATCTTTGCTACGCAATACTTGGACATATCTGAAATGCAAACATTTTGCAGACCCTGTCCTTGCAGCTCTGTATTACCCCCTTGCAGTTCTGTATTACCAATGGCACTTGGTTAAAAAAAAAAATCACCTGAGCGATTCAGTTTCTGTCCCACTGCACACAGTCATCCCTTGTTGGCCATTAGGAACCTACATTTCTAAAGCCTTCAGAAAACAGCATTAGTCAAGCCAGTCACCTTTGACTATTCCCATCTCCCATAAACTGTTCCTCTAGGCAGGAGAGATACAGAAGAGCTTGCAGTGCAGTTATGCTAAGTTCTTCTCATGCTGTCTTGTTCACATGTGTACATTACTCAGCTGGCTCTGAATGCCATATTCAAGTGGTCCTCTCTCTCTTAGCTTTGAACACCTAGACCACGGCATGGACCAGTGTGCCCAGTGCTCAGTGTAAATACCTTTTGAGAAAAGAAAAAAGATTGCCACAATTCACTGTAAAATGAAAGGCTGTCAATTGTGCCATGTGGACAAAACCATCTAGAAATTAAGCCCTAAGAGAAAAGCAGTTATTTCTCCTGGTTCACTAGCACATGTCCTTCCATCAGATAACGGACGACAGAGAGGTCATTGTTCTCCTGAACCTTCAAGAGTTAAATCTGGAACTTGGGTAGTAACCACATTTAGCCTAGATTTTCTGTTAAATAGGTCCTTATGTGCTTCGAAGACTCAATTTTCTTTTTTCTTATTAAAAAAAAAATTCTCTCTTAGAAACTGGCTGAAATGACTTTTTAAAATGTATCTACTGAATTAGACAAAACTATCCACTTAGTGAACAATTTGTTTCAAGCACGGGGCTAATAAAAGTTACCAGATGAACAAAAGAAGGGAAGGAAGGGATGTTAGCCTGCACTCTCACCTGAAAAGGAATCTGTGAGAAAACCAAGCACAGCCGCTCATCATCACTTTCTGAAATGGGGACCGGAAAGGATGCTGGTTGTGAGTATTTATAGGTTTTGGAATATCTGCATAAACATCATGAAATCTCTAGGGGACAGGACCCAAGTCTGACCAAGAAATTGAATTATGTTTCGTATGAGCTTCAGACACATAATAGAAGCAATTTAATTTAAACATTTTTAGTATGCTTGTATTTTGACTGTGACCCATCACGTGAAGGCAGGTGTGGAATTATCCATGTTGGCGTAATGATGTCACACATACACACACACACACAGAGAGAGAGAGAGAGAGAGAGAGTGCGAGCGAGCACATGGCTAATTTGTCTACATGGAGAGTCTACCTATAAGCCATACTGTATATGACTATTATTAGACACATCCTTTCTATGTAATTCAAGGGCTACAACACTGTGTTTTTCTTTGTGTGCACATGTCAGAGGTGTGACTTTTAGAAATTACACGGACGCCCATATACAATCTTGTAACAGAACTGCTTTTAGCTTCCCTTACTTTAGCTGACACAAACAGGGTGGAGAGGGAGCAACTTCCAGGTTGGTGGGGTTGGTGGGATTTGAGGGTTTTCACTTGCAGGGGTCCCCTCAGGGTATTATTACCATGAACTTCTTTTCATTCTCTATTCCAATATGCTTAGCTGATTCCTAGACCTGTATTACAGACAGGGTAAATGCGGCCAGTGTGTGTGTGTGTGTGTGTGTGTGTGTTGGGGGAATGCCACCAAAGAAAGGCCACACAAAAGCTAAAAATTCATAACTGGAGAAAGGGGTCGCGCTATCTGATGGATCCACGTCAGCATCGTGACAGCGTGAATGGGTTAATTTCACCTAAATTTAAGACTTCAGGCAAGAGAATGCTGGGAAGACACTGGAGTGGTTTTCTAGTCTAAAGACCAGTCCCGCTGAGAGAGCAGGGGGCTAGACACCCACCGCTGCTGTAATCTAGGCTTAGGGAGAGGGCTTCTGGAAAGTGGCTACACCGCATTGTTAAAAGGGCAGCTTTGGCAAAATCTAAATGAAATGCTACCACAACATGCCAATGACTATGTGAGAGAACACGGCACGAGCACCAGGCCCAGGGCATTCAGTTTATTGACTAATCATGGACTCACTGACTCTAAGACATTCCCCAGATACCTTCTAGATGAGCTGATGTCAGGGCTGATGGACCGCACTGGTAATTGTGAAAGCCCTATGCTACTAACCAGGTCCTCATTTTAAAAGGATAATTAGTTTTTTTTGTGGGGCTTTTTGGATTTGGTTTGGTTTGGTTTTTGGCATGTTGACAAGATCAGTTGCCACTCTCTCAACCCTCCCTCCCTCATCCCCCTGATGCCCCTCCCACCCCGACAAAGGGACAAGGGATCAGAGCTCATCTCCACAGGTTTACTAAACTACGAAATGTAAATAGAATGGGTCAACTTGAATGTATATTTATCAGGCATTAGGTCCATCTCAAACATCTCAAACTTGTCTTTTGTAGGACAGCAATGTTCTGTGACTCTGAAATTTCACTTCCATCCAGAGGCCATTAAGCACCTGACATCCGGGAAGGACAGTTACAGCCTGTATGTAGGGTAGGAAGGTAGTGTTCAACCACAGCAGGTATGATGGGGTCTGGGCAGCTCCTCAGGCAGCCGCCATTCTCCAGATGCTAACCATCCATAATTCTCAGGGGCTGTCACACAGCAAGTTAGTTTGTGACTCTTGCCAGTGACACGGTGAGGCAACCGACTATGATAACACTGGAATGTGCAAAACAAAAGCAGGCATTTCCCTAAACACTGTTTTCAAGCTGATGGTGTAGTTTGTGGTCTGCTGAACACAGAATACAATTAAGAGCAATTAGCCAATTTAGTGGCTTAGACACAGACTGCTCGGCTTTCGGCCTGTATTTTAGACAACAACAAGAACAACAACAAAAAGACTATCAGGCAGAATCCGCAACCATCGTCCAACTGAAGGAAGTATAAAGACTGCTTCCAATTTCCGGTATGACCTCAATTCCAGACAGCAATACCCCACCTGGCCCCTTTCTCTCCTGACACAAACATACTTAGCTCATGCTCTCCTGCCCGGCCTTTCTGTCTTGTACAGTAGGGAAATAGATAAGCAGCTATATGAGGAAGACATGCTTGACCGGATGCTAGGCCAGGAGAAGCTGGAGGAAAGGCAAGAGGAAACACATGCTGGATTCCTAGTCAGAAAAACCAACGTGCTCTAGAACCCACAACTTCTTGAACGCAGACCAGAAGCTGCTGACGCCACCAAGTTGCCTTCTGACCCCCATACATGTACCACGTGCACTCACACGATCACACACGCCCCACACTGCCAATTAACTAATTAAAAAAATACTGTGCTAATTGAAGCGATCCAACTAAGAATGTGAGATGAATCTTACAGTTGGACCTCGTATCTCTGCAGAATACGCTTCCTCTTAAGCAACGACTCTTGACACTCTAACAGAAAACCAAGTATAGCTTTCATATCCCAAAGAAGCATGTTGGGATTCTCTTCAGATAAAATGGAGAACATTAGCGAACCTCATGCCACTTCACTTAAATTAAAGAAACTTTAGGCAAAACCTAGAATAAAATCTTCAAGGAGTTTTACACAAGAAAGGCAGCAATAAGGTGAAAATTTGTGTTTTGTTCTGTTTCTGCGTATATAAAAATGACAGAAGATTTTACCACATGCTCCAGCTACCCAACTTTAAGGTATTAGTAGAAAGAAGGAGGGGAGGAGAGGGAGACAGAGGGGGGGGGCAGGGAAGGAGGGGGGAGACAGGGAAGGGCATCATCACTCTCTCTTACCCAGGCCCATGAGGGGGTTAGATCTGGGTTAGATCCTTTTTACAATACAGAAGATAAAACACAATCCTTGGCTTGACTCAGCAGGAGCAGGTGACAGGCAGGCACAACCAGACACCTCTTCAAGCCTGAGCAATTCTGTCCCAAACCAGAGTAGCATCTGTCCTTCCACATCTGCAAGGGCTCTGAGGTCCCTGAATAATTTATGTGGCTCAAGAGAAGTGAGATGTGAACCGGTTGAAAATGTGGGGGCGGACAAAGCACCTAGGCCAACACCCCCATTCCCACCCCTCCTCCCCAAGCCCTAGGAGAAGGCCAGCCTTTTATCCCGGGTCTGTATCTCCCACCTCACCTCTGTGAGCTCCATTGTTCTGGGGCCTTTAAAAAGCCAAGTCTCTCAAGCCCTAGGTCCATGGGTTCATCTTCCTAGTGAACTCCCCTGGGGATCATTTCCACATGGCTAAGTCCACACACATAGTGGGCTAATAATATATAAAATATTTAGCTTGTGTGTTGGCTCATCTGGTAATTCTGGGCTCCCTGGCTACTATGTGGGAGACTGCTGGAAATTGCATGTCAATGGGTACATCTAGAACCGGTGTGTTTCCACCCTGTGTGTGTTTTCATGCCAAGAAAACGTGAGGATTTCTAAAAGAAAGAGAAGAATGTTGTAGGTTCGCCTTTAGAATGCTCCCAAGTTATTAGTTATTAGTGAGCGGGTGAGAGGAATTGTAGGCAAGCTCCTGCCTGCTAAACAACATGGCTACCCAGCTCATTAAGGAACATTATGACTGTCTATTGCCTTCCCGTCACTGTTCTCTGTATGCAGAGAAATCAGAGCGTCAGGATTTTCCTGTCTCAGTCCTAGGGGAGATGAGTCTTTGAAGAATGTATCAAACGACCCCAACTCAGCAACATTGTTTCAATTAACTCACCAGATGTGGCCCAGATGTCACAAGCAAGTTTGTCTCCAACTAAGTAATTCAGACAATAATATAGCATTACATTTCATTTGGAGCAACAGATAGTGCCACGTTAGGGCAAGTAAAAAAAAAAAAAAAAAAAAAAAAAAAGCCCCTGCCTGATTTCCAATCTTTTGTGTGTGTGTGTGTGTGTGTGTGTGTGTGTGTGTGTGTGTGTTGTTGTTGTTGTTGTTGTTAATAAAATTATCTTCTATGGTAGTTTATATGTAAAATGAAATGTATACAAGTAACAGAATTGGTCAAGAAAATAAATGGGGCAGTGAGATGGCCCAACAGGTAGAGTGGTTTGCCACCAGGCCTGATAGCCTGAGTTCAATACCCAGGATCCACATAGTGGAGGAAGAAAACTGCCGCCACTCACAAGTTGTCATGACATGAGCTATGGCACTCTCTCTCACACCCATGAAAACCCTTAAAAATGATGTTTTTAAAAAACCTTTAAACCTTTCATTTTATTTAACTTTATGATGTTTTCAACATTACAGGTTTTCCCCCTGTATAGAGCTAACTGTGCTGATGTTCTCCCAACCTCGTCTGACCTCTACTCTTTAAAGAACGATTGGATGCATCTGTTATAGTTGTATGTGTATAGTGGACACAGATATGGGGTGGGCCAAGGCGATCAGAGGGTAATTTGCAGGAGTCAGTTCTCTCTTTCCACTATGGGACTCACGGAAGGTGTCACCTGTGAAGGCAAGCAGCGTGCTCCCAGCAGCTGTAACACCGCTCTTTGACCCACTTTCCCTACACTCCCGCCTGCAGTAGCCACCTAAGCCAGCAAAACATTCATACTGCTAAGCACATTCCACTCTTCCTGAGTTGCTTTCCTTCCTCTCCTCCGCTTTAGATTCCCAGCTCCGAGACTGTTACTTAGCCTGAGATGGGCGTTTTCATCCTGTTTATACGGGGCTTCCCCATGAGAGAGTTGAAATTTGAAAACCCAGCTTTCAGCCCTTAGGTCAGCTGTATATTTTATAACTTCAGTTTCATCTTCAGTATACGGGAATACATTATATGAATTCCAACAACTTCATGGGGCATTGCTCAGACAAAAGTCAATGTTGGGTGTTTGCAGAATTACTGTTACCAGTGAGGATGTGTTCACCCCAATTTAAGCTGAGAAATCGGCTAAGTCGAGGAGAAGAAAGCATTACAGATTGGATGATGTCATTCACTCCTCATATTCTGGAAGGGCGGGCTCCTTCTAGATCCTTCCATCCCAAGTTTCATCCCTCCTATGCAGCCACTCGCAGCAAAATAAAGTCCACAGACAACAGGTCATCTGGTACAGTATCAGAAAAACTCCCCAGTTTTTGACATCAGCGTTCAGATGGAACCCTCAAGCCTTGACTACATAAACTTCATTTATATCTATAATTAAAGCCAAATTTCCATGCAGAGGTAATAGCAAAACAGATGGGATAAATATAATTTTAGGAATCACTATTCTTAGATAAGTCCATTCATAAAGTTAAGTTCAGGCTGCATGTGTTTCTCAATATTAGGGAACCCAGACAAAACCAGAGTTCAAGCCCACAAAACAGATAAACTCACCACAGTGTCTATGCAGACCATTGCCACTACACTTCAAATCATGGTTTCAAAACATTTCAGCGAGTTGCTACGGGAGTTGCAGTGTAAATATTATAATAAAACAGACAGCCCTCTATTAATTTATCTGCTTCTGAGTTTCAGATTTGGGGAGCAGCAATTTGTTTCTTGTTTTTTGGTTTTTTTTTTTATCGTGAGCCTAGCTAACCTTTAATGGCTTCGCCATCTCTCCAGCCCCAACAATTTTTTTTTTAAAGATTTATTTATTTCATGTGTGTGAGTACACTATCGCTCTCTTCAGACACACCAGAAGAGGGCATCAGATCTCATTACAGATGGTTGTGAGCCACCATGTGGTTGCTGAGAATTGAACACGGGACCTCTGGAAGAGCAGCCAGTGCTCTTAATGGCCATCTTCCCAGCCCCCAACAACGATTTTAAAAACTAAGACACAATTCCATGTGGCAGACAACCCACACAGAAAACCTGCTACTCAGACCCTTCCACAGAACTCCGTGGGCTCATTATTATCCGATCAATATTTGCTTCCTGAACATTCAGTGCAGGGGACTGTGCAGGACACAAACCCAAGGACACAATCTACTCTCCTGTTCACAGGCTAGTGTAGAGCCAGGAACACTGCTGGGAGGACTTCTGGGAAAGAAAGAATGGGAGCTGGAGAGAGGCGTCAGTCGTGAAGAACACTTGATACTCTTGTAGAGGACCTGAGTTCAGTTTCCCAGGAGCCATGTGAGACAACGTGAGACAACCTGTAGCTCCAGCTCCTGACTCACACGTGCACCTTCCCACACTCTGACACATGCATCTACACAGAACTAAAAATAAAACTAAATCTTTAAGAAAATAAAGGCCCTCACGACAATCCCCAGTGGCCAAGCACCTGGTTCTCAGCACCACCTCCCCACCTTCCCACTCCTCATCCCCACTGACTAGACAGTGATAATTGTTTAATTGTTTAGACAATGGCAGTGGTGGTGCACACCTTTAATCACAGCACTCTACTCCGGAGGTAGAGGCAGGAGGATCTCTGTGAGTTCAAGGTGAGCCCAATCTACAGAATCAGTTCCGGGACAGCCAGGGCTACACAGAGAAACCCTGTCTCAAAAAATCCAACCAACCTACCTACCTACCAACCAACCAACCAACCAACCAACCACGATGACAACCATAAACTGAACAACAAGGAATTGACATTAAAACAGCAGCTCGAGAGGGCGGTATGTGCTAGCAAGTTTAAATGCTGAGGCGTGAGGCTGAGCACGTGTTTTTATTTATAGGTCCGTCATCGGAGATAATGTGCGTAGGCAGTGTGTGTTAAAGCGCCTCAGTGGCTCAGACGGTGACGTCAGAAACCTGGGACAGGTGTTCCATCCCATGGTTGTGAGCCATCGCCATGGCACCAAACATGGTCTCCCCAAGAGCAGGGAGTGCTCTTCCCTCTGAGCCGCCTCTCTGCCTGAGGCTCTAAGGCTTCTCTCCCGTGTTGTGGCTTCTCTGGATTGACACATCCAGGTGTTCTCTCTGTACGTTTCACCCTTCCAAGTATTAGTAGCCCAGCCATTATTAGATCTGCTCAATGACTGACTGCCCACTTCAACCAGGCTCAATCAGAACGGAGGGGAAGACACAAAGGAGAGCACAGACACAGCCTTTAAGAAAACTAATTTAAAATTGTATTTACTCATCTCCATGGTAGTAGTCTGCCGCTAAAGGAGCCTAGCTGAATACTTCCCAGTGAAATATTCTTGGATGGCCATACATATCTGCTACAGATTGAACCCAATTTAACTTTGCAAGGTCTGTCAAAAAAAACAAAAACAAAAAACACTCCAATCTACAGAGTGGTTTTTTTTTTTCTTTTTTTTTTTGGTGTAGTTTTTTTTGCCAATCTAAAATAAAATTTAAAAATCCTAAATATAAATCCCCCCATAGTACACGCAGTTAGACTATTCCACATAAGCAATGGCTCTCCAGCTCGCCTCCATTTGCTCTCGTGCTTCCAGAGATATTATTCCAACTGTATGGGGAGCCAACACTAAAGACATTCTACCCAGGTATAGAGCTCTTGGGAGCTGGCACAGGAAACCATGACTTTAAGCCAGGCTGAAGCCTGAACTCAAAAGAAAAGCAACCTAATGAAAAGACAAGGTCCACCCTAGATCACACATGGTGGGAGGAAACAACCAACTCTTCCAAGCTGGCACGCACACCTGGACAGGCAGACAGGTTTCCTCCCAACCCCCACACCTTCTCTCTTCTGTGTGCTTGTGTGATGTGTTCGTTCGTGTGTGTGTGTGTGTGTATGTGTGCATTCATGTATGTGTGTATGTGTGTGTATGTGTGCATTCATGTATGTGTGTATGTGTGTGTATGTGTGCATTCATGTATGTGTGTATGTGTATGTGTGTATGTGCCTGCATGCACCCATGTGCTTAGGTGTATGTGTGTGCATTCATATGTGTATGCATATGTGTGCATACGTGTGTATATGTATGTGTATATGTGTGTTTGCATGTATGTATAAATAAATAGAACAACAAAGCCAAATCCAAAAAGCACTCCTATTCTGCCTCACACCTGTAAACTATACACTCTAAACTCTGGCCGGTGCATGCTACATGCGCTGTGCACAGTGGCCCCTATGGATCAGCATCTGCCTCGTGGTCCATATTCTGTACCCTGAGCTTTCTGTCTCTCCCAGAATTCACTTCCCATGAGCACCTAATGAAATCTTACCTGCCACATCCCAGGCACAGCACACATGTGTCCTACTCGCATGTTTACTTTTTCAGTGACATGAGGACAGGGACTGTGGTAAGCTGGCCTCAAGGTCCCCATGTGGCCGAAGCTGGTCTTGAGCTCCTGATTCTCTTGCCTCAACCTCCCTTGTGCTGGGCTTTCAAATGTTCCATTATGTAAGAAAGGTGTTAATGTTGGATGCTCCCAACACTTCTGATTTTCTAGACACGATTTTGGATTTGTTCACACAGATAAGTCCCATTGTGCCTGGCATCTGTCCTGTCTCTGCGGGTCACACCGCAACAGTTGCTGAACCAAGAATAGTTCAGGTGACTTGAACAGAAAAGTCTCCCAACTGATCATGTCTTGTTTGCAATATCCTATCACACTTTATCCATAGAACAGGCCTTTAAGAAATGTTCATTATAGGAGGGAAATAAAACAAAAGGAACTTCTCTTTCTTTTTAATAGTACGGATGGTTGTGAGCCATCATGTGGTTGGTTGCTAGGAATTGAACTCAGGACCTCTGGAAGAGCAGTCAGTGCTCTTAACCACTGAGCCATCTCTCTAGCCCAGCACTTAACTCTTAATTGTACCCTGAACATGTATTCAAACGCTGGGCACATTCATCGCTAAAAGAAAAAGAATTCTATTAATTGATCACTACTACTTTGATCAATACTGTATCTTCTTTTGCTCAAAATATAAACTAATGGGTCCATTTTATAGACGTGTAGACTTAGTCCCAGAGAAAAGAAGAAACTTAAGAAGGATGCTCTGGTCTCATTTCATCACTTCTGGGCCACTGGTGACAGAATTTTGAGTGAGCCAAGACAGCACACATGGGAATCATCCAATAAAAACCACAAAAATAAACCTTCCCACATGACTTCATTCTTGATGAGGGAATGCACTGTGGCAAGAGCTGAATACTTCCTTGACATGAATGGGTTTCTTCTCACTGAAAAACAAAGGTGGTGAGGGCGGGGGTGTGCCAGCCAGGAAGAACTGGCAGAAACATAAACCACTAGCAAGTCACTGTCGGGTAAGGGGCACACAAGTATAAATAAAGATATTTCAATAAAAAGCAGCAAATCATACATTTGTGCAAAAGCTCATCAGCTGATATTCATCTTCCAGTGTAAAAATAGCATTAGGATAGCGACCAAAAGTTAGGCCGTGGCCATCTGCGCCCTTTTTGTTCGTGACACACTTGACAATCTTGAATTTTACCCTTCTGATCCCCAAGTGAATAAGATCATCTTTTCCACTCATGTAAGCCCAAACACTTCATCAAGTCTCTCAGCAAATGGGAGGCCCCTTTGGCTTCTCCCCTCCAAGACTGAGTTGCTGTAACCCACGTCTACACATTAATCAAAGATTCCGTTCTTCCTGCACTGCTCGCATGCATAACTACAGAGAGAAAAATGGCGTCCAACATATACAGTTCGGAGCAGCAGCATCAGGAGTCTTGTGGTCTGCATATCCTGTGTCATTCCCATCTTCTAGAGTGTCTATCATCCCAGCTCTGAGCAGTGCTGTCATCCCCCACTCAATCACTTTAGGTCATTTATAATTACCTCACATAAAAGAAAAGGATGATCTGAATGAACAAAGAGGGGTGATCTGATGGCCCCCTTCTGGGTGCTAAGGGGTCCTGTTAGCTTGCTGCAAAAATAAAGTGACCATCAACAGTTCTGTGAGCGCCACTTACTAAATGGTTTCTTAAAATTTCCTCTGCAATGGTTTCTAATGCTCCTGGAGATGCAGGAATACATTCCACCCGCTGCAAAAGCTACCTATAATGATGATAACGGAGAAGATAATCATGATACCATCTGGGATGATTCCTCCACAAAACAACAAAGCGGAGTGGAGGGGACCCACTTGTGTAAGAACTTTAAAACCAACCTTAAGATTGGAACCTGCTTCTGGCCAATCACCTGGTGCCCAAGTATTGTTAGTTACAAATTCTGCCCTGGAGACTCCTGTGCAGCTGGAGCAGCAGGGATGAGGGTGGGTGAGCTATTATCTAGAAAAGCAGCATGTTTCACTCTAACATTTTAATTGATACAAATGTAACCCCAACAGACAAATGCACACGAGTCTCCCAACAGCTTTCTAGTAGATGCCGATTTCCTTCACACTCAGCAGATGAGAAAACTAAAGCAGACACTTAGGCAATTTGCTGAGGATTCCAGAGACACAATTACCAGTGGTATCTCATTTCAAATCCAGCCTCTTCACTGAGGTGATGGTCAAGAGATAAATGCAGCTCCATAGAATGCCACGTCTTGATACTGGCTGTTCTACCAGCTTTGGTAGCTGCATGCGCACACACGTGAAAGCCCCAACTCAAAACAATATTGAGATTTGTCCACATTGTTCATTTATACCAGTAGTGTTCTGTCTGTTGTTTGTTCTGTCTGGTCTGTAGGTCTCTATCAGCTAGAAGCAGGCTAGTGCAGATTTCACAATATCTGTTTACCTTGCCAACAACTGATATACGCTTACACTGTTTATACCGAGGGGCTATCAAGAAGAAGGCTGCTGAAGACAGTCTCACTTGAGGTTCTTGGGGATGTGTATTTTCATTTCTCTTGTTTGAATGTGAGAAGAAGGTGCTGGCTGGATTGTAAAGCATACATATATGTAACTCTTTATGAAGGCCACCAATTTCCCAAAGTGGTTTACTACTTTATAGCCCCTCTGTCTGTAGTGTCTGCCCCAAGATTGTCTGCAGGGTATATCCTGAGATTGTCTGCAATGTATACCCCAAGATTGCCTTGTAGAAAGAGCATGCTGTCTGCCATGTTCATGATAAGAAGGTAAAGTTTGAAATTTGTTAAAGACTTGCTGACCAGGGAGAGTTGTGAAGACTAAACAGACAACAGTGTTGCGAAGTCCTGCAATAAAGATTCTTCTGGAGCTTCGTAGCTTCGTCAAGCTCTTGAATTAGGCTTAACCCAGCTACTCTCAGAGGTGCCCAGTTCTCCAAAATGAGAGAAAAAACAAAAAACAAAAACACAAATATGCAGTGGCATTAGCATTTCCATCACACCCACGGAAAAGTAACATCTCCAAGGCAGATACAGGCTTATCCAAGAAAAAAGGATTTCAAATGGATCTTACTAGATAATGAGATTTTAGGCCTGAGACCCAGATTGAGAAAGAAGGTTTCCACTTCAGGCAGAATGAACATCAGTGGGCAACCTGAGAAGTGGGACACAGTACTTCAGGCCTGCAACACTAGCACTCAGGATACAGAGGCAGGAGGATCAAGATTAGCCTTGGCTACACTGTGACTCCAAGGCCAGCAAAAGCTACAAGAGACCCTGGCTCAAACTAGAGTGGGAGATTAAAAACGAAACAAAACCAACTAAACTGAGAAGTGTGAAAGGCGGAAATATTAATTTATTTACTGGACCTGTGGTTGGTTTAAGGGAGACAAGAGTCAGGCCGAAGGAATCTGCCTCTGCCATCTCTATTTGCCATCTCTGCCTATCGATTAGTTTGCATGATAGCTTGCAAGAACACCATAGCTGCAATGTCAGTCAGTAAACATTTACAAAGTACCTCATTTGGGCCAGCCAGGATCAGCACTAGAAGTAAGTACTAAAGTAACAGATGCAGTGTTATCTTAGGGCTTCACTGCTGTGATAAAACGCCTTAACCAAAAGTAACCTGGAGAGGAAAGGGTTTATTTTATCTTAAAGCTTGTAGTCCTTGTCTGGGGAAGTTAGGTCAGGAACTCAAACCCAGCAGAAACCTAGAGGCAGGAGCCTGGAGGAGTGCTGCTTCCTGGCCTGCTCCTCATGGTTTTCTTAGTTTGTTTTCTTAACATTCTAGGACTACCTGCCCAGGTCTGGCACTGCTCACCTGAGCTAGGATGTCCCACATCAACCATTAGGCCAAAAAAAAAAAAAAAAAAAAAAAAAAAAAAAAAAAAAAAGGGACCTACAGACTTGCATGTATGAGCCAATCCTATGAACGCCTTTTCTCGATGATGATTCTTGCATCCCAGGTGACTCTAACTTGTATAAAGTTAACATAGAAACCAGTCAGCACAAGCATTTACTCTTGCAAAGCTTGGGATTTAGTATGGATGTGACATTGCTTACCAAGAGTAAATTCCAGAATGGGAATAGATGAGCAATCCCAAATCCCCTCAGCCACAGGTACAGAGCTTTTCGGGAATTTCAGAAGAAAATATTAACACAGACAGAAAAGGAGACAAGTAAAATAATTGTTTGCTCTCGTTATTATGGTATGGGGTATACTGAGGAGAATTTGAAGCGAGGGGGAAAGGGTAAGGAGACAGGATGAAGTTCTAGAAAGGCTGAGTTCATAAATACACAATGTGGCAAAAGGAACGACTTCAGAATTCCTTTTAAAAATTGTCTTTAGGGGCTGAGAGAGATGGCTCAAGTGGTTAAGGGCACTGACTGCTCTTCCAGAGGTCCTGAGTTCAAATCCCAGCAACCACAGGGTGGCTCACAACCATCTGTAATGGGATCTGATGCCCTCTTCTGGTGTGTCTGAAGACAGCAACACTATACTCATATATAAAATAAATAAATCTTTAAAAATTTTTTTGAAGTTTTTAAACAACATCTTAATTTTATTTTTAGATTACTTATAATGGCCAAAGTAAAAAGCAATAAACCTATTTCCATCTTAAATATGCTTAACCACATTTTACAGATGAAGGAACTAAGATCTACTTATAAGTTTAAGTAACAGGCTGGAGAGATGGCTCAATGGTTAAGAGCGCTGACTGCGCTTCCAGAGGTCCTGAGTTCAATTCCCAGCAACCACATGGTGGCTCACAACCGTCTGTAATGGGATCTGATGCCCTCTTCTGGTATGCATGAAGAGGATTACAGGGTACTCATAAAAATAAATAAATCTTAAAAAGAAATCATCCTTAGGACACAGGGAAACCAGGATGATGTCAGACCATGTACGTGAGGCCTAATAGACAAAATGGATCAGAAATCCCCCTGGACTGCTTGCAACTTGGGTGATGTTGACAAAGGAAACACTCACTCTGAGTCTCACTTTTTAAGCATGGGAGTTGGTATGATACATGTATAAGCATCCCGGTAACACAGGATAACAAAGTTCACAGACAGACAGACAGGCTGACAGACAGGCAAACAAAGCCTTCATATGTTCTTCCTATTAAGAGAATATTATTAGAAGGATAGTTTTGGAACATCCAAAAAGTGTAATTGCTCCTAAAAGTATGAACAGAGAATCAAAGCCACTGGTATATTATCAAAGTATAAAAACAGACATTCTAGTCAATTTTAGAATATGTGATAAAATTGTAGATTTGGAGGAGAGGGCAAAAAGGAAATCACATCATAATTTCAGCCAATCCGTGGTCCTCCTTGGGTCAAATTAATTTCCACTTGCCAAAAGGGCCACCACAGTGTGCATGGAGGTCAGAGAACAACTTTCCAGGGATCAAGCTTGGGTTATCCGGTTTGCAAGCCAAGCACTTTAACTGCTGAGCTGTCCCATCTGCCCCGGAGAAACCTCCTGAGTGATGTTAGAAAGGAAAGCACCTAGTTGCCCGGTACAAAACTCAGCCAGATAAAGAAACGAGGGTACCCTTACAAGATTGGCTGAGAAACACCCACCTGGCAGAATAGCAGGGAGGGCTACACTGAGGACAGAACCTTAGAAATGGGAGTCTCACCTTCCATAGAGATGGGAGGGTGCTTTGCCTTTCCCTCCTGTTTCTACTGGCTCATATTTGTCCAGAGCTCAGGTAGATTTGTTCTTATGGAGCCCCTCATCTCCCCACAGCTGTGACAGAGTCCGGCAATATGTATGTCTCCTCCCCAGAACGAGCAACCGTGGACCTGACGCACGGTAGGCATATACCTACCCAGGCAATGGAAGGAACTTCATCCCTGCACTCCACTCGGCCTTCCTAATTTGCATATCCTGATATGCCAGGCTTGCTTGGGATCCTCTGTATAGCCCAGGCTGGGTTACAATCATCCTGCCCTCGCCTCCAAGTCACTGAGATCAGAAGTGGACGTCACTGTGCCCTTACGATACTTGCAGTCTTTACTCCAGGGGACTCCTCTAAGGCCTCTCCTAACTCTCCTACAGTGTGTCCCACAGAGGGAGCAAACACTGAGGGAAACTGCCACCACCAGCCCTGCCTTATAAGGAATGTCTAAAGGAGTCTCACTCCAAAGCAAGAGACAATTACTATCCTAAAAGCATGATGCTCCTCACAGACATAGAAAAATGCCTAAACTTCATGGGGGAACCAAAAAAGATCCCAAGTAGCTACAGTTAATGCCAGCAAAGAGAAGAAAATAGCACCTTGCATATGACAAAATTAAGGTAATCAAAACAAGATAGGAAGCCCCTTCCTTCCCTCTTCCCTGCCTCCCTCCTTCCTTCTCTCCCTCATCAAAAGAAAACCAAATAACCAGACAGACATTAGGACAGAACAGAATTAAACTATGCACTTACAGTGGATTCCATGTCGAGAAGAAGGTTGACTGTTACTGGGTGGGCCATTTCATGGATGGCCATGATATTTTTAAGAGCGGATGGCTTAAAATCTGTTGTGATGTGTTACCTGGATCCTGACTTAGCACTTGAGGGCTATAGATAGTCTTCAGCCAGATGGTATGAATTGGGCCCGAGCTTTGATCCCAGGTTTTGAAAAAGAAATGTTTTTAATGAATTCATTTCTTAATTCAATCATTCCTTTCCGAATATGTATCACCTTAATACAGATGGCCAGTGTGCTAAAGACAAGGACTACTGGAGACGGTCATGCATGAAAAGACTTCACACCAACGAGGCTTGCTATCAAGGACCAAGATGGAGAACAACCAAGTGAGACCCAGAAGTATAGGTGATCCCTCAGAGATTTCCACATTTCTCCCTCCTCAGTCCTCACCGAGACAGAAGAAGAGCTGAGACAGAAGGCCAGAGGAGCAGAGAGAGAACATGTGGAGAGACTCAGCGGTGGGGAAGTTAGAGGTTAGAGTCAGGTTAGCTGAGAGACTGCCCCAGAAAACAGGCCAACAGCCTTCTACTGTACAGATACCTCAGTGTCATTATTATGAGATCACAAGTGGGACCCCCAAAAGTCCCAAAATATCAAAGAATACATGAAAGAAAGGGGTAGGGGGACTACCCAAAGGTCCCTTCTGTGGCACATCTACCCACCCCCATACAGCAAGATCTTCCACAACACAACCTTCAACAGAATCTAGCCGGAGTTCCTTTCTCCAGGCTTGGACCAGGGGACATATCCTGTCCATCAGCTTAGTCCCCTCGGTCCCCCTGATTTCACTCCATGCAAGCCCTTTCTAGCCTGCTGATCCAATCTGCTCTTCCATCCTCTCTTCTTCCCCAACCTGCTCAGTCCATAAGAGACTCAGAATAAGAGAGCCGCATGCTCAGTTCTCATCACAGAGATATAAACAATTAGAAATACCAGGTCAGTTTATCCCCTCCAAACTTACTAGGCCTGTGGAAATGTTTGCCAGTGAATATTACCTACAAGGACCCCAGGACCCAGAACTTAAAAGAATCATAAGCTTGAACAAAGAATTTCAATGAAGACACAAAGAAACAGCTCAATGTAAGATTCCTAAGTCAGTGGTTCCCAACCTTCCTAACAGCACGACCCTTTAATACAGTTCCTCACGTTGCGGTGACCCCCAAGCATAACATTATTTTCTTTACTATTTCATAAGTGTAACTTTGCTACGGTATTGTAATGTAATGTCTGATATGTGGCTAATGAGACCTTCAAAGGGGTTGTGACCCACAGATTGAGAGCCACTGATTTAAGGAGACTGAGGCTTGATGCCCAAGAAAACAAACACAATGCTGACAGATTCGACGCAACCTGAGTGAAAATCTCTATCTCATTCTTCACAGAAATAGAAAAAAAATTAAAAATTCATATAGAACCACAAAAGACCCCAGATAGTCAAAACAATCCTGAACAAAAGGAAAAACACTGGAGGGATTATCACTGTAGATCTTAAGACATATGGTGCGGAGCTATGCAAGACAATATGATACTGGCACAAATCAGACACTCAGAGCAATGGAACAAAACTGAAAATGCAAACGTGAGTGCGTGTAACTCCAGCCGCTTAATATTTAACACGGGGGCCAAAAACACTAGCTGGAGAGAGGAAAGGCTCTTCAACAAATGGTGCTGGGAATGAAGCTACATCCATATCTACCGGTTTACACACACACACACACACACACACACACACACACACACACACACACACAAAGAATTCCAAATGGATCAAAGACTTTCCAGAGGAGAGAATCAACCACAGTCCTAACCAGCTATGATGCCTATGAACCATATCAGTGACCAGCATGACACACTGACCGTGAGTGTGTAAGGGTGCAGTAGTGGCATGCACACCTTGGTGGGAACCAACGGCTCTCTAATTGGACCTAAGACACTCAACAGGAGGGAAACCATGCCCAGTATTAGAAACTAAGCTATCTATGCAGGATTGGTGAACCATTGATCTTGGAGAACCTACCTCTGCTACTCTATAAACTAACGTAATTCTTAACTACACACTAAATATTTGTCCTTAGCGAACTATGCAGGGCTAGTGAACTATTGATCTTGGAGGACCTGTAACTACCACTTTATAAACTAGCATAGCCCCTAACGACACTCCTACCACTTTATAAATTAACCCCTAACTACACTCCAAATATCTGTTCTTATACCCACAATTAAGGGAAGTCCTCCCCCCTCAAGGAAGCTTCTCTCTGTAACAGACTGAGATTACAGAAAGCCGTAACCAAGCAAATCGCAGAGCTGGAGAGCCCAGGAACAATGGATACATCTAGAACATTCCACATCTACGGCTCAGGGAATGTCATGGAAGACAGGGTAGATGGTGTCTCCTAGAGATGTGGGAAGCTACACCCATAAAGTCTCACCGACATGGCTGCCTAAACACGAGCTGAACGGGGACAATGACAACAGACCACGGCGAAGAAGAGGGGAGAACCACGAGGCATCAAACAGACACAAAGAACTCCAGGCAAACGGGGAAAGTGGAGAGTAGAAGACATAGTTCTCCTCGGAGAAAAGCACACACCAATTATCTAGCTGCCTAATATCACATGGTCAGCCCTAAAAGCATATACACTGCACAGAGCATGTTATAGTTAAGAATATAGATTGTAACAATTAATGGAAAAAAAAACCAAGAGAATTTGAAATCCTGCAGGGAGAGGCATGTGGGTGAGTGAGTGGGGAGCAATGGCAAGGGAGAAATATAATTGTTACTATAATCAAATGAAGAAAGAAACAAACAAAATCATACAGTTTTCTATTGAGGCTATTGAGGGGCTCAAGAGAACGCTCTATAGTCAAGAGCACCTACTCCTCTTGCAGAGGACTCAAGCTTAGTCTCCAGCACTCATATCTTGCAGCCTAACACTGAGTTCAGTTCCCTCTAAATTCAGTCCCTGATGCCAGGTGGAAGGAGACACCTGACCCCCACAAGTTGTCTTTGAGACTCCACATGACAGTGCCATGTATTGTTCCCCCCACACTCCCCACCCAGGCTCCCAACCCAGCACAACAAAACATGTAAAAAGACTTTGTACTCATCTCTTTTATGTACATGAGTGCTCTGTCTTCCTGCACACCAGAAGAGGGAACCAGATTCTACTTCAGATGGTTGTGGCCCACTGTGTGGCTGCTGGGATTCGAACCCAGGACCTTAGGAAGATCAGCCAATGTTCTTAATCACTGAGCAATCTCACCAGTCCTCGTAAAAAAGATTTTTTTTAATGCTGACGTCTCCGAGAAAAATTTGTTCATACAATGCCTAAATTAAATGATCTATTAAAATATATAGCCATGAAATTCCACAATGACCAAACATTAATGGATAGTCTGTTTGGCAGTGTGTTTTATTCTTGAGCAAATGGAGTTGGAGTTGGGGGTCTTTTACAGGAACCCAATTTACCTGCAACTCCGACTAAAATAAAAATTATATCCAGCCTAACACCTTAGAATTATTAATTTCTCTAATTCTGTCCTTTTCTTTCTTACCTCCCTACCCTTCTACCCCCAATCCAAGTGCCATATAAGGATTTTTGGTGATAAGGTCTCTCTATGTAGTCCTGAAGCTCCCTGTGTGAACTCACAGAAATCCTCCTGCCTCTGTCTCTTTAGTGCTAGGATTAAAGCCATGCACCACCATGCTGGAATTTTTGATACTCTTGATTGAATAATATAATATAAAAAGTAGTACAGCTGTCGAAACCCAAAGGTCGTGTCACAGCCCCAACATCTCCTGTGGTCATGTCTCAAACTGTACAAATGACGCAGGAAGTTAGTATTCGACTTACCAATGAACTCACTTTGTTAGGAGTCAGTGGTACAACTGAAGCCTCTTTTCAAGTGGCTGCCTAGTGAAATTAACAAAATGTCGACAACCATCCTGTAGATATCTTTTTACTTTTATGTGCATGGATGTTTTGTCTGCAGGTTTGTCTGTGCCTCCAAGTACATGCCTGGTGCCGTGGATGTCAGGAGAGGGGTCAGATCTCCTGGGACTAGAGTTCCAGATGGTTGTGACCTGCAGGATGGGTCCTGGGAATCGAACCCAGGTCCTACAGGGCCATCTCTCTAGCTCCATGTACAGTTCTCGAATAAAATTAAGAAGCTCACAGTATCTTACATAGCCTAATAGGAGGAAATTATCTTGATATCATGCAATAAAGGAGTCTTTAAACGAGCGTTTAGAGGCAGATGATTTTGATTACAGAGACAGAAAAACATTGGCTATTAAATACTATGTTAATTATGTGCTATAATCTCAAGCTTTTTCTGTTGGGTAAAAATCATAATTTTAAAAAAGACTGGTTACAACCTCAGAACTATTTCTTTATCCTAATTACATCTTAAATTTTGAAAGTGATAAAATTAAAATACTAAAATATGGACTATGTAGGATTCAGACCTGGGACAAGCATCTGAGGTTCCTATTTATCATACCCAAGCAGAGCTGGCCCCCAGGTTCTCCCAGCATCCCTCCTTCCCTACCTGTTACAAGGTATGGCTGACCTTCACCCCCCACCTTCTACCCTGAACTTTCCAGCCCAGGAGCTATGCTTCCCCTCCCCTAGAGGCTCTTCTCTATATAAAACCAGACATTTTGGACTCTCTCTTTCTGCATTCCTTTCTCCCTGCCTATAATCTCTCTTTTCACCCTGTCCCCCAAATCCTGCACTCCTGTTCTCTACTTCTCTACCCCCCATCCCATCTCCCTGTCAGCATGGTGGTTTCCCTGGCCCCATTCCTTGGGACTGGTAAACCTGCCCAAGAGCTGCCCCCAATAAACCTGCCTTTATATTTTTAATTCGGTTTGAATTGGCTTATTTTGTTAGCAGACTAGACATTTAGAAACTTCAAAAACTGATGTTATAAGCATGGAATACCATAAAAAACATGAATAAAATGATCATAGTTGATCATCTACAATGCTTACCATCAATCAATTACCATTGATCTATCTAATGTCTGTCATTTATTTATCATGTATCATCTATCTACCTTCCTATCCATCCATCCATCTATCCATCCATCTCTGTGTCTATCATCTAAAGAATAAAGATGAGGCTAGGAGATATGAGATCTCTACTTCCCCTCCCAGCATCATCTTCCTCATCACCCCTCTGGTCATCATGGCTGTCTCACTGCTCTATGGACACTTCTGATGAATTGCGGTCATTCTCTTCTACTTATGTACAGTTACATCTTCCACCTCATCCTTTTGTCTGTCTGAAATCATCTCAGATGCTCCATCTCATTAGTTACTGGGAAAAGTAAGTGAATACACAGTTAGCGCCGATCTGACATCCAGCAGATTGGGTACAGACAGTATTATACTACCAAGAGCTGGCGTCAAGTGAACCAGCTGGGAGGCTTAGTCACGCACGGGTGGAAAGGTAAATTGGTACCGCCCATTTGGAAAACAATATGATAACCTCAAGTGAAGTTATCCTATGACCTAGCATTCCACTCCCAGAAACACACTGTGGAGAAACTCCTGAGCACAGGCCTCAAAACTTGACCAGTCCTATGTAGACAGCTAAGAACTGGAAACCATCCAAATAGCCAGCAACAGGCCAATGACTCCACTGAGTTTTTCATGTCCACCCAACAGAGCAGGATCCAGCTCTTATGAGGAATTGACAGAGGTTCCATAGCAACGTAGAAGGGCGATAGTGTTTTCAAAATCAAAGGCTTGGTGGCACAAGTTGGTTTCTTTCTTTGTTTTTTGATTTTTTTTTTTAAGATTAAAAGCAAGAGAATGGAGAACATAAGGTTTAGGTAGCTGTTGCCGAATAGGAAGGACTGGACACAGCCAAGGCATCAGAACTGGCCACCTTCCTCAGCTTAGCTGATAATATAGATAATATATTGTTGTGCTTTAGTTGAAACACATCTGCACGGTATAGTCACTCAACAAGAAAGCCTAAAAAGTAATAGTTGAATCAATATAAGGAAAATGTTACAGTCGTGGCTGAGTTTTAGGTTATTTTCCCCTTGAATATATTAAAATTACAGTGCCTTCTCCAGGGACTTCCTTTTCATTAGAGTGTATATGGATATTCCTCACAGATTGCGAAAAAAAAGTTTTTCCTACCCCTCTTCTTGCCTCTGTCATGCTGGCTTGTTCATTTTCTTGTTTGTTTTGCCTCTCCCAGTAGAAGATAAACTCCCTGCTATGGTGTCTTTGACATTCTTGTCCACTACAGTGTGCACAGGTCTCAAGCATACGTGACATATACAACCAATACTTAGGGATAAACAGGCAGATGGTTGGTCTACCAGGCCAGACAAGGCAACGGGACACACCATGCTCGCTCTATGGGATTCTCGGGTCACAAACCTTGACATTCAAGTGAAATTTCTACTCACTCTTCTTAACTTGAGTGAGTTAACTTGATTGAATGTCTTCTTGTCTATAAAACCAGGGAATGGAATGGTTGGTGTCATTAAAGAAAGAATTTATCACTTTGTCCAGTAGTTTTTATTCTTATTCTTCCTCCTCCTCCTCCTCCTCCTTCTCCTCCTTCTTTTTCATCTTCTTTTTCTTTTTCTTCATATTATTATTATTGTATTGTATTTGGTACCTTTGCAATAATAATAATAATTAAATATTATTATTATTAATATTATTTTTTTTTATTATACTATACTTGGTACCTTTGAATTATTTGAATTCTTCTAGCAATTTATCTCTGATCCATTTCTTCCACACCCAACTTTTTAAAACAATTTGGAATGCTACAGTTAGTTCTGTAGTTTGGTCAGATGTGCCAGGGAAGTCTTGTAACCACACAGTTCCAGGGAGGATGGCACAATGCCATCTTGTATCATCCCTAATTAGTAAGCTACAGAGAGGAGAGAGGCAAGAAATGGGGGACAGCCCCTCCCCTTCCTGAGGGCCTGCTGCACAACCAACACCACAGACATGCCGTCTCAGTGGTTTTTCAAGGTGTCTGGGGAGGGCATGTGTGAAAGAATTCCAGAAAGCACAACCTACGGCCTTAGACTGTATTCAAATAAGAAACAACATGTCTTGAGAGCTGCTCTGTTCTCAACCATAACACACACACACACACACACACACACACACACAGCACAGTCCTCCATAAATGACATCTTATTTAATTAGCAGCAGAGCCCGAGACTCTACTGAAAAAAAAAATCACTAGCATAGCACCTGCCCTTACAAAGACTAAACTCTGTAGACCGGCTCTACCATGTTGCTGCTAGCATGCTCACATTAGAAATCCCTCTCCCTGTGAACTGACCTGTGTATTCTCAACCCAGGACCCAAGCCAGGGACACTGGTGTTCCTCCTTCCAGTTGGAACACACTGTCTTGAAGAATTCTAGACACTTCCGAAAGATCTGTGTTTCTTTCTTCTCATCAGCTCAGGCCCAGAGAACACTCTATAGAGATTCCAATAATGTGGGAGGACTCCAGATTAAGAATGATAATGGCATATAAACAATGACCTTGGCCATACAGTATATGTCAGTATTTATTCTAATACACACACAGACAGACAGATGATAGAGATTGATGATATATAGATGACAGATGATAGATTAGATAGAGATAACAGATAGATACCAGATAGATGACAGGTAGACCTGATAGATAGATAGATAGATAGATAGATAGATATTTGTTGATTTAACTAATCTGTGGGGTAGACACAAAGCTTGAAATATAACTAAGTTTTATGCAAGTGAGGACCCTGAAAGTAAGTACATAACATCTAGGTGGGACCAAAGATGACAGGGAAAGGTCGGAACAGAAACCAGGGGTCTAAAGTCTAAATGTCTAAACAGTGGCAACTCAAGAGAGTCAGCCACTCCCAGTGGTCTGGCCTCCTGACTTTAGACACCACCTTCTCCAATCTCCAGAATTAACTAATCAGAAATAAAGGAGAAGGGCTGGGACACAGAAGAGGTCATTAGGGGTCACATCCCAGGCCCAGACTGCTCAGGTCCAATAGACTGCACCAACTTCAATCCCCATCTTTCCTATCAGCCAGCACTCTTTGTCCCCTCAGCTTTCCCTGTGGCCAGAATTTTCTTGGAATTTAGTGATTCAGAGACCTCCACGTCACCTTCTCTAGACCCATTCAATGCTAACAGTTGGCACGCTCCCTACCCCCATTTAATTACTGCATTAAATTTTTAATTAATATTTTGTGGAAGAGGCACTTCTTGGAGACCAAAGGAAGGACCCTCTGTAGACTTGATTCTCCCCTTCTGCCTTTGTATGGGTCCTGGGGATCAAACTCCAGTCTCTGGTTCTTACAACAAATGCCTCCCTGACTTTGTCATCTTGCCAGCCCTGATTAAATTTTCTTTTTCTATTTTATCCCTCTCCTCTTGGGCCATGGGGGACATTTTGTCTCTAGTACAAAGCTGGTTAGGCTACCGTGGATAGGCGGTCTCCATGGACCAAGTAAACGTAGGAAATCTCTGTTGCTCGTGGATGCTGTGAGATCCCTCTCCATCTACCTGAAAAGTAACCTTGAAGAAAGGGCAGCAAAAAGATAGAAAAAGAAAGGCTTCTACTTAGGTGGGACCCTGTCAGAGTTCTAATGAAGGAACTATGAGAGAGCCCTTTCTGCAAGCTTGCTTCCGGCTCCCAAGTCTAACTTCGCGTCAGTTTTAATAAAACAACTGCCACCACCTCCAGCCAAGGCTAGCTTTCAGTCCTGGAGCTTCTCAACTTCATCAATACCCCAGTTCTGAGCAGCACTGGAAGGTTTATAAAAGGCTGCTCGCGGTGTTTTAAACAGAGCTTCTGTTCTGAGACTACTCTTTCTCTTCAGGGCAAGTCCCACTTGATTTTCCTTTGTCCTTCTAATAAATGCTGCTTGAAAGGTTGGAGGCCAAGGAAGGGAAGGGAGAAAGACACACCTCAAAGTTGTTAATCAATAAGGAACTTCTCCGGATATCTGAGTGACCTCCGTGGTGCTTTTCACATCTGTGCAGGTCTCCTTGGTGATGGTTGCTATGACCTCTTGGTGTCTCCAGCTAGAACTCTTCCAAATGTGGATCACGGCTTTTATGCTCTTGTCTCCTCTGTTAGCTGCTTTTGCCTCACACAGTTGATTTCTCCATGAATGAAGCTCAGTTTTAACGGTTTTTTTTTTTAAAAAATCAAGTTATTTTCCCTATAAACGGAATACATCAGGCGGTCCAGTACATTCGGAATTTTTTTTAAAAAATTATAATTTTACATTGCCTGGTTCTCTGAAAGCAAGTTATTCATATGGAAGTTGGTCCCACCCACTTTTCCCCCTCAAAACCCCCATCTGCCCTAAAAGAAACTAAACTCGGACAGCAAAGACACCCAACCCGTCTGATCTGGTTCACGTGGCTCATGTAACGAGCTCTTGGTTAAAGAGGAAGATGTAGAATTCAAATATGTTACAAAATGGATCTCTTCCTAATTATGTAGACCTGGGAAACAATAAATAGTTTAACATAAAGAAGAACTACATGAACACTAAATAAATCATATATTCCTAAGAATTAGAAACCTGTAGAGATTTTCTTTAGTGAGTCTATTTCAGGGAACAAGGAGAGGCTTGGGAATAATTGCCCAAATTGAAACTGTGAAGGAAGTGGACCTACAGTAGCCAGGTCATGGCACTGACAATCTTGCCAGAGTGACCTAGGGTCCTGACGGCAGTATAAGTCAGAAGGGAATGAATACGAACCCTATATTGTCCTACCTAAGCTGGTGCTAAGAACTCATGGTTTTAGAAACAATTATATCTCTTAGGTTCTGTTGTGGGACACAGGAGCTTATTCCTCTGTGCCTGTTCGAAACATTTCATTCAGCTGTAAGGTAATGAATCAACCGGGGTCACTAAATAAAGGAACGGATGGATAAATGAATTCATCTCTGTATGTTCAAGCTCAGGCTTGTGCTGGGCATTCATCACACCTCAGACACTAGCACTGACCCTTGGGATCAAAAAGTGGTCCAGAGCTGGTGTCAACCACACCCTAAAGGATTTAGTAGGAAACAGAACCATGAACAGCATGAGGAAGCAGCCACTGAGATATAAGGTATAGCTTAGTCTTTACAAATGACAAGTGACACCCATGGCGACAGTTTGATGAGACAACAGTGTCCTTATTCTGGATACCAAAGTTAACAATAACTGAAAAATACTTTCCAAACAAACTCTACCCTCATGGAACCTACAGTCTAGAACAGGAGACAGAGAAGAGACAGTGGGTAAACAGACAGTATTTCTCAAACTAAAGTTGAAATAAGGATAAAGGCATAAGACGCAATCGCTCATGAAATTAGTCTGTCCAGTTGCTATAAAATTTCCAAAAGCTTACCTTTAAAACTCAGACTTATTTTACCAAGAAACAGTGCCAAGTCAGTTTTTTATTGTAAATCTGACACAAACTAGGTTTATTTGGGAAGAAGGAACTTCCAATGAGGAATTGCTGCCCTCAGATGGGCTTGGGGGTGTGTCTGTAGGAAGTTATTTTGATTAATAATAGATGGTTCCACTGTGGGCGGAACCATCCCTAGGCAATCCCTGGGCTGCATTAGGAAGCTAGCAGAGCAAACAAGTCAGCCGGGTTCCTTTATGGTTTCTGCTACAAGTTCCTGCCATGGCTGAGGGTGGACTATAACACGTAAACTTAAAGAAACTCTTCCCTAGGTTGATTTGGTTACTGTGTTTCTCATAGCAACAGAGAAACAAACTAGACCAACCAATTACACGCATTGCAGTCAACAGACAAGTAGGACAGGTGCTAAAATTTAAGTAAGTAGGTTATTGTCACAGAGGAGAACTCTCTCAGCACACAAGGGAAAAAACCTACCACAAAAATATACTCAAGGGCAGCAGAAACAGCATTCCAGGTAGATAACACAGAGGTAGCAACAGTAAGAATTTCCACACAGTTGCATCAGGAGGGAAGAAAAACAGCAGATCAAGAAGAATTAGCACCCAACCCCTAACCCCAGCCCCAATCTGGTGAGACTAAAAAAGAGAAGCAGCTAATTCTCCTGCAGGGTATTTAAGATAGTGTTACAAGCAACAACTGGAGAGCCTCTCACAAGAGAATTTAATCCTTCTGGGTAGAGGCTTGGCCTGTTCTAGAAGCACTTCCTTTCCTTAACAATGGCCCCAGGGTGCGACTGGAAAGTACGGAAGGGAGTGTGTGAGTGTGCATGCTCATATAGATTTCATTATAGTACAGTACTACAATTATACTCATTTACTGCTGTTGACTGTCCCAGGTTATAAAGGTCACAGCCACTGGCAGCTACGTACAGCAAAGAGCAAAGCGCGCACACACACACAGAGTTCAGCAGTACCTGCTATTTCAGACATCCACTGGGGGACGAGGGCCCTGAAACATTTCCCCCAAACTGAAGCGGACTACTGGGCTCCCCTCTCCTTCCTCTACAGTTTAATTCAGCCGAGTCTCCAAAAGCAGGATCTAGTGAACCTCTAATTCCCAGCCCAGCACATCACTCACTATCTTGCCAGCATAGTTTGAAATCTAAACAGGTATTACAGGTGGAGAAAATAGAGCTAATTATAGGTGTCCAGAGCAAAATGACAGGGGGGGGACGTCAATGGAGAAGACTGTGCTTCCTCTCCTGATCCTACCTTGGTTATCCCTAAAATTAGAAGCCAGTAGTTTAGGGTTATTGATAGACACTTCCTCCGAGAGAGGAAACCAGAATTAGACAGGACAGTTTAGGCAGCCTTCTAAAACATTTAGCACCTCTTAGAAATATGATCAGTGAGATGCTTAAATATTTTAAAGTCAGAGATGGCTGCAGGGAGTTCACAGGCAGTGTGGCTCCTGAGGGCTGCAGAAGGAGCACTGAAAGCTCTGAGGGGGGCTGTGGGTGGTTTGGGGGGTGGTGGTTGTGATTTGGGCTGAGGAATGTCAGGGTTGATCTTAGCTAAGCAGCTGTAGAGTTGGCAGCAGCCATATCTAGTGAAATCTCTTGGGGGAGGTCAGAGGAGGGTACAGAAGGACAGGCAAAGCCACGCCCCAGCACATTCAGGACTCATGCATTCCCAGGTACCCGAGGACACGGTGGTTTTGAGGCTAAGGCTGCCAGCAGCTCAGCAAAACCGGGATTTATGAAGAAAGCTTGTGGTTATGAAGGTTTCCTTCGCCTTTGACTTCAAGTGTGTAGTCAGTCGACTATGCTTTCCGAGACCCGTAACTGTGACCACTGCACTCCAAGAAGATCCATAGAGCTACTGCAAGAGCTGTTAGGACAGATAGGGGAGGGGGCCCACCCTTAAACAGACAGGGAAGAATTCTTCCAAAAGGCACCGTCCATTAAACACAAAAGCTACACTCATTTTACTGAAACCTGTGGAGATTAAAAACCGCAGGAGGAACCGCGAGTCTGGCCCTCAGGAACAGGGCTACAGACCTCTCCACCCATACTTGCTCCCACTGTGCTCCTTAACTGCTTCATTTTGCTTTGCTACTGTGTCTCACAGACACACAGAATGGGAAAAAAAAAAATCCCCCACTAACCACCACATATCATGACATCACCAGTGTCACACGCCAGAACTGTCCTTCCTGAAGACAGAATCAAGCAGGAGATGCTGGCAAATTCAAGACTGGGCAGAGACTGTGAAAGGAATGGCTACCATGCTGCCACATTGTTACTATCCATGCAGAGCTGGAGGACAGTCAACTGAAGAAAATACCACAGGAGCGTATATATCAGTGCCATACGGGAAACCACACCCAAGACAGAAGGCTCGCCTTATTTAGTCAAAACAATTGGGCTACGAGAGAGACTGGGAGGAAGGCTTTCCAGCTACCAACATGTAACAATAAAAAAGTATGGGCTAAGCAGAGATAATCTGTCCAAAATTATGACCCTCGAGTAGTCAGGTTAGATTCGGGGCTTAACCTCATACAAGCCAGTTAACCATTCCACCACACCTTTATGAAACATGTATTGATAAAGTGCTATCATTCCTGACTCCCATTTGTTAGAGATGGGGGGTGGGGGGAAGGGGAGGAAGGGGAGGGAGAGGGAAAGGGAGAGGGAGAACACTTGATCTTCTCTACAGAAGTTAAAACCCTCTGGCTAGTTCTGGTGTCCTAATATCTTGACAAAATGCCTTTGAAAACCACACCCAAGACTGCAAAGACACTCAGCCCATTCTAGTATAGTTATTATAGGAAAGTCAGACACAAGAGGTGGTGGGGGATGTGGAAGAGTAGATCATTTGCCTGGGGTAAGAAGAGAGTTAGGAATGTACAGAGAAAGGGAGGAGAACTCAAACGCAATTTAAAGGTGACATTAAACACACTCTTACGGAGAGCGAAGGGTGACAAAGGAACAGCCAGTGAGGGAAGAGTCAACCAATAGGATGTGGAAGAGGCAGGGCCATAGTATACCTTGAAACCAGTAAGATCCTGATCCTAAGGCCCGAAGTGTGAGGGGTTTTGTATATTTTCAAAGTACTTCAATTATTTCATTTTCTTGTTGATGCCACGAATGCACAGATATACAAGTGCTTTGGGGTTCCATTAAATAACTCAAAAAAAAAAGTACAGATATGTCAGCTTAAAATGGGAATAATAATAATAATAATAATAATAATAATAATAATAGTTTCCATAGATGATACAAATGACCAACAATCACACACAATGATGAAACAAGTCTAAGAACAACCAGGGAGATGACACACAGACATAATCGAAGGCCACTTCACACTCAAGCGGAAGGCTAAATAGAAAGGCACATTATAACAAGTGTTGGTGAAAACACAGAGAAATCAGAGCACACTATTGCTGCTGAGAACACAAGATTGTGTGTGGACAAGCCGTGCGGCGATCCTGAAAACCCCAATGCAGAGTTACCATCTAAGTCAGAAGCCCGTCCTCAGCACGTGGGTTTGAGAGAACTGGAAAACATCTCTGTGTAGACATTTGTACAAAAATGTCCATCAACTGGTAAAAAACAAAACGTGGTATCTGTATACAATGGGCTATCATTCAGCCATGAGAAAAAAAAAAGTGAAGTAAGCACTAATTCACTATACAACATGGATAGGGCAGGAAGCAAACTGAGAGGAGGAAGCCAACCATAGGAGGTAGGTACATGTTTCCATATAGAAAATGTCCAGCCTTGTGGACTGGCTGCCTGCCTGCTGCCTGCCTTTCTTTTCTGGGCAAAGGTTGTTGGCTTGTGACAGGGTTGACACCATCAGTGTTTGCTTACTGTTCCTTCTGAATCCAAAGTTGCCCGCTATCATTCCTCCCTGGGTCTGGTTGAGTCTAATCTTTACAGATGGCTCAGCCTTGTTTCCACGATCACTAATGACTGCATTTCACTGTGCTGCAGCTCCACCCTAGCACAGGGGCTTCTGAGGTATGCCTCAGGGCCGGACCCTCAGCTAGCAGCCTCAAGCTACTTCCTGTGTTGTCCTAGTGTCTGCTCCTTGCAACCATGCTGACCCCGTTCTGATCTGCTCACTCCATAGCTCTGTGAACTAGGAACTGGCTTACTGACTTGGTAAACTTGCTGCTGGTATGGCGTTGTGTATAGGGAGGCGGTGAGCGGAAGTTCCCTCCCTCTCTCCCTCCCTCCCTCCTGTAAAACATGTAAGCTCCGGCTCTGGAGCACACTCCAGACTTTGTTGCTCATCTTTCATCACCTGTTAGAGAGGTGGGTCATGTGACCTCTACACGGGCACATTTCCTGCTCGGGGCTCCTCGGGAGTAAGACTCAGTAGAGTGCTTGTCTATCGTACATGAGGCCTTGGATGCAATCCTTGCCTCTGTGTTGCATGGGCATGGTGTTGCAGACCTATAAGCCCACACTGGGGAGGTGGCAACTGGAGGACAGGAGCTAAGGCCATCCTCGGCTGCATAGCATCACTGAGGCTGCCCGAGCTACACAACACCTATCTTGACGTTAGGGTGGAGGGGACCAAGAGAGAGATTAAGATCTTAGTAATCAGATAACCTGGGCACGCGTGGCCAAAGCCAACTCTGACAAATGGCCAGGATGATTTGTTCTATAACCTCATGTGCTATATCTCAGAAGTCCTCAGAGAGCCCTATGGTATGATACGAACAAGGTCAGAATTGTCATTAAAACTCAGTAGCACGGCCCAGAGCAGAATCTGTATCTCTATCTAGGCGCACTAGCTAGCCCATAATTTCTATAATATAATTGTATTAAAATACTCATTGTTTCAGAAACTTCACTTGAAGTAGTTTAAAGGAATTGCTAGCACGTTTTTGCTTTAGCAGTGGCTCTCAACCTTCCTAACGCTGCGACCCTTTACTACAGTGCCTCAGGTTGGGACAGAACTGGCCCCCAAACCATAAAAGTATCTTTGTCGATACTTCGTAACTGTAATTGTGCTACTCTGAAGAATCGTAATGTAGAGATCTGATATACAGGGTAGCTGATATGCCGTCCCTGTGAAAGGGTCATTAGACCCACAAAGAGGCCGTGACCCATAGGTTGGGAACCACTTCTATAGGGACAGGGTAGCAGGGGGTAGTGGTACAGAAAAGGTGCCCTCTGTACCATAATGCCTTTCAGATTTTGAACACACGTCACCCAGGCAGATGATGAGCCAAATGGCCAGGGCACCCCATACACAGTTTACCTTCCTGAGCTGAAGGACTCTGTACTGGCTGGTTCTGTGTGCCAACTTGACACAAGCTGGAGTTATCACAGAGAAAGGAGCCTCCCTTGAGGAAACGCCTCCATGAGACCCAGCTGTGAGGCATTTTCTCAACGAGTGATCAAGGGGGAGAGGCCCAGCCCATTGCGGGTAGAGCCATTCCTGGGCTGGTAGTCTTGGGTTCTATAAGACAGCAAGCTGAGCAAGCCAGGGAGAGCAAGCCAGTAAGTAACATCCCTCCATGGCCTCTGCATCAGTTCCTGCTTCCTGACCTGCTTGAGTTCCAGTCCTGACTTCCTTTGGTGATGAACAGCAATGAGGAAGTGTAAGCTGAATAAACCCTCTCCTCCCCAACTTGCTTCTTGGACATGATGTTTTGTGCAGGAATAGAATCCTGGACTAAGACATACTTCTAGATTTTGATTTCTATCATTAGTGTCTCCTGACCTCTGAGACAGTGTCTCAGTACCTGCCATCATTCCAGTCCTCATTCCAGTCAATGGGAAGGAGGGGGAGAGAAGAAAGTCAAAGAGTGGAGGGCCCTGCTAACTCACAGACACAGCGGAAGAGTTGGGCATCTAGTTTCTATTTGTACCACAGTGATCAAATCTGAGTTACAAAGGTGACTAGGGAGTTGCAATGCTAAAGGAAAAAGGCACATGGATATTGGAACATGACCCCTGACACACTGAGTAATACAAAATCATAGCAGGGGTTATTTCTGGTGGGAGGGGCAGGAAATTGCCCCAGGGGCATCTGATGTGGAAAGCGTTTTTTGGCCATGTGCACACATGCAAATACGCACATGTATTCACAAGCATATACGCATACACATGTATATGCACACACACAGTCAACAGAAACATGTACAAATACTCAAACACACATATATACATTGCATGTATATTTTATAATTTTAAAATCTGTTGTTGAGCCTGTTTTAGTGCCCAGGGATTCATTGTATTATTCTTTCTACTTTTTTGCATGCTTAGCTTTTCCCACATACATACATGTATGATTTTTACCTTAATATCCCTTCAAGCATCCAGTATTTATTAAAATCCTACTTTGCAAAAAAAGAGGGAGGAAAAAGAAGAGGAGGAGGAAGAGGAGGAGGAGGGGGAGGAAGAGGAGGAGGAGGGGGGTGAGGAAGAGGAGGAGGAAGAGGAAGAGGAGGAGGGAGGAAGAGGAGGAGGAGGGGGAGGAGGAGAGGGGGAGGAGGAGGAGGGAGGAGGAGAGAGAAGAGGAGGAGGGGGGGGAAGAGGAGGGGAAGGAGAGGGAAGGGGAGGAGGGGGAGGGGGGGGAGGAGAAGGAGGAGGAGGAGGCAGAATTGTCATGATAGCTAGACATGGTGGCACATATCTATAAATCTGGTACAGAAGATGAAGTCTGGAAGATCCTGAGTTCAAGGTCATCCTGAGCTGAGGCCTTGTGTGAGATAACAAGTAACACAAAAGTCCTAAAAGCCACATTACACCACCTCGAGAATTCAAGGTCATCCTGAGCTGAGGCCTCGTGTGAGATAACAAGTAACACAAAAGTCCTAAAAGCCACATTACACCACCTCGAGAAGTGAAGGACTATGCTATCTTTAAAATGTTTAAAATCTGACTGGGAGATCAAGTCTATCATAACACAGACACAAAATGGAATGAGAAGTTCAGACATTCAGGGGAAGGAGAAACTATGGCTTAGGAGGAACGGGGCTGTCACACGCCCAGGAAATGAGCGAATGTGAAAAAGACAGTAAGCAGCTCGAAGTCTTCGTAAACAGGCGAACTCATTTCTAGTGATTGGATTTGCTGCATGCAGTGTCTTGGTGCAGCTGTGGCCTTGTTTCAAAGCTTGGGACAATATTAAATGCAAACGGAGCACACAAAAAGAAGCTTTGCTTCTGTATTACCCCATTCTTTCATTCACTCATTCGCTCGTTCACTCAATCGCTTTTTATTCACTGCAGCCCCCACTCCACTTCCCTCTGAGGCCACATCTAGTTGTCATTTTAAGGAAGGCTCTCCTTGAACAAGTGCCTCTGATCCCTTTGAAGAGCAGTGACTGTGGGTAAGGTAGCCAGCCCACTTCCCTGATGCACATCTTTCTGGAACTGCGTGCTGTACCGCCCGAAACAGGATGTGTCACCTCCGAGAGCTTCCTCTTCCTTATCTCTAGAGAAGGGATCCATCCCAGACGGGTTCTTCAAGGGTTAAGACTGCTCTTGGAACAGTGCCCAGCATACAATAAACATTCAGTAGGTTGCCAGTGTTATCTGCTTCTTCCATGGCTCTTTAAAAATGAGCTCATGTATTTCCTGTCCCCAAGAGTTCACCGGAGGCTGCAGATGGCTGTCTCAGACAAACAGACTTCTGATATTTTGGGGGTATTTCTTGACTTTTCAAAGACTATAAGGGCCAGCCAAGGTAGGTTTATAAGTTGAGTCTAGTGAAATACCAATCCATGATTTAATATATTTTTAATAATATAATATCACAATAATAATAATTATTATTAAACCTTTTTTTACAGTCTAGTTGTTATCCCCCTCAGACAGTTCCTTATTCCATTCCTCCTCAGTCTCCAAGAGGATGTCCCCACCCCCCATTCCCACCTCACCAGACTTCCCCACCTCTCTGGGTCCTTAAGTCTCTCAAGGGTTAGGACTTCCCAGGCAGTTCTCTGCTGTATATTAAGATTCTCTATTTAATTATGTATGTGTTTCCATGTGGTAGTATGTACACTTGAGTGTGAGCGACAACAGAGGCCAGAGCCGACAGATCCCCTGCTGCTACAATTTCCTTGGTTATGAGCCTAGGTGCTAGGAACTGAACTCAGGCCGTGGGCAGGATGTGCTTTTAACCTCTGAGCTATTGCTACAGTTTCCACGTTTCAATCCTTTTGTTCTTTTTATAGAAGACAGCTTTAAGTGACTTCTTGCAGGACAGATAGTGTTCAAATAAACCTAGGCAAGTTACAAGTCAAAATACTTCCCATACATCTAGGTCTAATTATTCCTTACATGGGGGGCGGGCGGAGTATATCCCTTTTTTTTTTTTTTTGTTCTTTTTTTTTGGAGCTGGGGACCAAACCCAGGGCCTTGTGCTTCCTAGGCAAGCGCTCTACCACTGAGCTAAATCCCCAACCCCATATCCCTTTTTGATAACTTATAAGTTTTACATCTTGGGTTTTTGCTTGCCACTCACTTACTGCCAGAGTCCAGCTTTCTCCCCAGGCAGTGGGCATCCAAGCTGTATCTAGCTCTTGACAAAGCTGAAACAAAGTAACTGTGTAAGCGGTGTGTGCCAAGTGGTGAACCGGTGATGTCAACCATACACAGTACAGGGTTACGGGAATCCAGGTGGATAGGAGCAAGCAGGAAGAAACCCTGATATGCAGAGGCAAAGGGCTTGCCCAGCCTCCGAGCACTAGTAGAAGCATCACAGGAAAGTACATCAAGGGAAGACAGAACAGGAGTGTGTTCTGTGGACCACAGCGAGACCAGACAGTAGAACATAGCAAAGGGACTTTACAGGTTAGGGAGCTGGGGGAATGAACATGCATGGTCTTAGTCTTCTAAGTGGCTTTCCATTGCTAAGCGCTTCTTGTTCTAGGGCTCCTGGTCTCTCAGCGTAGAGAAGGAACGGACCACATAAGGAGTAGTGCTTCTGAGAGCAACTGGACATTTCTTCAGGGCAAAGATCTTGTCTGTACTTATCTCAGGGTTCTTAGCACAGGGGGTGGGGGTGGGGGGTGGGGGGAAGTAACTAACAAACAACATTTTAAAATCATCTGGCGGTTGGGGATTTAGCTCAGTGGTAGAGCGCTTGCCTAGGAAGCGCAAGGTCCTGGGTTCGATCCCCAGCCCCCCCCCCCCCAAAAAAAAAATAAAATAAAATAAAATCATCTGGCAAATAAATAGCAGGATGGTCCCATAGCCATAGTCCAATCAGCAGGCCATGACTGTCTCTAATTTTAAGAAAAGGTTCACAGGAGTGTCCGGGGATTGGGGGTGGAGGGAGGTCACATCTTTAAACACCAATCAATGGTGCGGGTCACCTCTCACTGAGTTCTCTGCCTAAAGCCTCTTTTTTGCTATGCATGGCAACTTTTCAGGTATGAGAGCAAAACTACAGATACAACTTCTTTGTGATTTAATTTTAGTTTAAATAGAAAGAAGTGGAAAAGACGAGGTGCAGCTTCATTTGCGAGTGTAAGGCATCCGTACTGTTATTCGCTACCAGGAAGGGAAGCTAATGCACTGGAGATCCTGTGGTACCCTTTGGGACATTATTTTAGACCCTCAATGGTCTGTCTGCCTTCTCCCACCTGTCTCCTGGCTTCTGCCCGGAGCTGGAAACTAGCTGAGCCGAGAATTCAGAAGTTCTTTGTCACTAATACTGTCTCTGCACAGAGTTCAGTGACTCACACTTATTAATGAGTTTCTCCAAAGTCTGATGTACCGAAACAGAGATATTTTAAATGTATTATATAAGAAGTCACTTCACAAATCCTTACTGGGACTGTCATAAGCACATAGAGTATAGATGTTAATAAAAGCCATGTACACATCCCAGCGAAAGGGAACAGGTAATATCTGTCACCAGGGGATGATGTCAGTGGCTAAACGTCATCAGTTTTTAGGTTATTTTTTTTTCTTTTGCAGAGAAAGAGGAAGGAAATGTGTCACTGTCAATGTATTCTAACTCTTCTAATAATTCTACATCGGCTCACTCTAAAGGGAAGAGATCAAGTGAGCTCGGATTTGCATTTATTTCTCTTTTCTTTCTGTTTAAAATAAAGCCCAATGTCCTGATAGCTTTTTTTAAAAAGAAAATTCCAAAAAATGTTATCTATAGCAAAGAGATTAACTAACGTTGATTACATATATATATATATATATATATTTCAATATCCTGTCTGTTTTTGTTTTTTGTTTTTTGTTTTTTCTGTGCGTCTTAGTTCACAGTTCTTTCAAGTAATTCCAGACTGCAGCTTTGGTAACTGTTCCTTTATCTCTACATTGCCCGTGTGATGGGAAACTTCCAACATTCCCAGCTCGACGCTCAGAACCCAGAATTTCGAAGAAGTTTCTCTTTTAACAGCAGAGACTGAAGTGTCCGGTAAAGTGTCCGCTCATCTGTCGAAATTACGTTTTGAAATTATCACAAGGGAAACCATGAAGTGCCGATGAAAAGGTTCTCATTTAAAGTAACAATATTTCTGTTTCAGAGCAAGGACAGGTAGCTCAGTGGTTCAGAGTACGCGTTGCTCTGACAGAGAATTGACACTCAGTTCCCTGGCATCCACATGGCAGTGTGCGACCATCTATAACTCCGGTTCAAGGGAGATCCAATACCCACTTCTGACCTCTCCTGGTACCAACCCCAGCCCACCTGTGTGTGAAGCTAAAACACTCCCACATAAAGTATAAATCTAAGAAAAAGATTCTTTTTAAAATTATTAAACACAGCAATGCCTAATCTGGAAAGTTAGCAAGAAGATATCTTAGGCTGACTACATTATGTGACCATATAGTGCTAGATGCCACGGCTAAGGACTCACGTTCTCTGTCAGACTGGCCTCTGCAGTTCTGAATGAATTAAAAGATTCCCAACCGGCTTCCTCCCTGGTGCAGGAAATCCTGTTCTACCCCCTGATAGTCATGTGTCACACAAACCAGGCTTTGCTTCTTCCCTGGGAAAGACCGAAGCTGGCTGTGGGTCAGAGGAAGTGCTTCTTCCTCCCGCCCCACCCCCACCAAGTTTGTGGAGTAAGCTTTGGTAGGACACAGGATTGGCATAAACTGAGCACTGCATTCTTATCACGGTGAAGCAGCTGGGCGAAGGGTGTCAGCCGCTGCCTCGACACACACAGGCCGTGCCTTTCCTGAGTGTCTGAGACATGCTTCCAGCGAGTGCCATCTCTTTCTCTGATTTCCATATTGATATCTTAAAGTGCCTTTGGGGAAGGAAAATGGATTTTCCTCCCCCAAATCCAAATGCTAAGCAAACTGAAACTCCTAGGAGGTCTGAGTCGGTTAACTATGTCCTCGAGTTAAGCCTCCGAACTCAGACACTCGGAAACCCAATCAAATAAACTCTACTGCAGAAACATGCGATGAAGTGGGGAAGCGTCACAATTTTAACAGGATTGTGGAGAATCATGCTAGTTTAAGACACGCTGGAAATAGCAGGCCATGGAAGCTAAGTGTGCTACCAAAGGAATTCCTGAGGGCATGTGTGAGTGCGGGCATCAATAGAAGGCTCTGCAGCCCTTTGAATGAAGTTTGCTTTCCTGTCGTAGGCCGTGCACGGATTTCACTGATAAAGAAAAAGCATCTTTTTGTTCTAAATAACCAAGCCCTTGTAACACGGGAGAAGTAGAGAGAGCTACAGGAGAACCTGGACGTCCACACAGTGCTCTCCTAACTGATGCTGCAGTTTCCAGGCTTCTCTTATAGTCACCCTACGACATCCGTTAAGTCTTATGCCAGCACACACAGGTGCCCAATTCCCAAAGAAATGCAAATGTCTCAATATTTGTGGCTATAGGAAGCAACGCCAAATAGCATGTAGTTTCTAACGAGAAGCTTCCGGGTACTAAGATCTTTCATTTTGAAACAGAAAGTCAGAATCTGGGCATCATGGCCCATGGCCTCAAAAACCAGGCATTCGGGAGGCTGAAGCAGAAGGATCGCCTGTGAGTTTATGGATAGCCTGGCCTACATAGTTAGGATCTCACTCTTGCCCAAACTTGCCTGGAACTATCTCAAAAATGAATGAGTGAGTGAGTGAATGAATGAATGGATGAATGTGGAATGTCAACATGCAAAATTCAAGCGTGTCATTTTCATTAAAAAGGATTATTAGTAACTTAGCATTATGCTTTCCTCCCCAATATAAATTAAGAGCTCCCTCTTTAAAGTATTTGATTTTTGCATATGCATGTTTTGCCTGCACATATATTTATATATCGTGTGCACACAATGTCCACAGAGGTGAGAAGAGGGTGCTGGATGTCCTGAAAATAGAGTCACAGGCAGTTGTGAGCTTCGAAGTGGATGCTGAGAACCAATCCCAGGTTCCCTGTACAAGAACAGCCAGCGCGCTTACCCACCGAGCCATCTCTCTAACCCCTACAGCCCAATTAGGAGAGGTAGGGCCAAGAGATAAGCCAGCGGTCCAGAACACTGACACTCACCAGACTGTCCCCTGAAGAGCCTCTGGGCTGTGTTTCTGGACACCTCATTCTGTGATTGATTAACTTAATTAACAATTTGAGAATCAAATCCACAATAAAGTATTTCCTCCATGAATCTGGTCACAGAACTGAAGTTTCCCAAGTTTAACTGTAGACACTCCCATTAACATAATTGCAAATCAACAACAGAATCTGCACTCTTAGGAACAGCCTGGGACGCCCGACTTTAAACAAGAGACCACAGAACAGTGGCTTATGCGTGGGCTGCCTCTTATCTACACACGTGAGTTTTTCTTTGCCACACACACACAGAGTGCTAAACGAAAACAAAGCCAAGGCTGGACATTTGGAGACGTCACGTGAACAATCTGGGCTTCCGAACACTGCATCCCTTCGGTTATAATTAGCTTCAGCTTCAGCAATAGGTGTAGGTCCCTTGGAGTCCACACTGCCCTTCTCACATCGAAGCCTCACACCCCAAGCCTGCTGTAGGCATTACCTGCCGGCTTCTTTTAAGACTTTGTGTTCAGGACAGGAAACTCAAATAATGACATGTGTGCCCCGCTGAGTTATCAAGTGTAGCCATGTGAGAAAGCCCCTCTACAGGAGAACGAAAACCTCCTGATGCTGCACCTCCCCTCTCTGGGTGCTCAAAATCTATACCTGGGCTGTCTACTTCCAGCCAGTAGTTCAACTAGAATGTTCTGTGGCGTGTTCTGCGTACTATAAATAGGCAAGATGTGTGGGTATTATCTGAACCATTGTTGAATTATTATTCCACTATTAACAAGGATTAACTGAGCACACACTGTATTCAGGAACTAGGCCTTATACAAGGCTGACAGATCACGTGACCTCTACAGCGCCTCGGGATCCTATGCCCGACTTCCCACTCCTTCATTTAGGATGAGAAATGGCAGGCTCACAGAGGTGACATCGGGAGCACGTGATGAAGGATGGGCTTAACTGTTGTGGCATTCTGAGGCGTAAGTCTGATAAAAACAAACCCGGACCGAGCTGCAGAAATGGCTATGCAAGCAAGCATGAGGACCTGTGTTCTGATCCCTAGAACCCATGGGAAAAGCCTGGTATAGGCGTCGAGTTCCTGTCACACCAGTGTGGGGAGACAGAGGCACCTGATTCTGAGGGCTTACTGGGCCAGCCAGCCTAAGCTGAGATGGCAAGTTGCAGGTTCAGTGAGAGGACTTATACCAAAAAACAGGAGGAAGAGCAAAGGCAGACATCCCGACCTAAAGAGTCAAATTTAGCTAACTGCTCCTACATTGGATCGCACGGGGCCATAAGTTGCCTAACCTAGTCAAACACACTTTCTGTACATCATGAAATATGTTTTCTTCTGATAATGTCCACATGGGATAAGCTACTGATTACAGACAGCCAAAGGAAACACTTTATTTAGCCTTTGTCTGAACATCAACTTTTAAAAACTATTCTATCCAAGAATATCTTTAGAAGAAGAGAGGAGGTTGGAGCACAGCAAGCGCTCAATAAATGTTTTCGGTCAACAAATGGCTGTTTCCTAACGTGTAAAAGACCCCACCGAGATGTCAGATGTACTTGCAGTCACACAGTTCTAAGGAAGAATGGCTATAAGACACACGGAAATATTCAGGTGTATTTAAAATGCTGCAGACAGGTGTGCAGGGCCAACGTCACAGAGTGGGCAAGTGTCCTAGTTAGCGTTACTATTGCTATGATGAGCAAAGCAGCTCGGGGAGGAAAGGGATTATTCGGCTTACACTTCCACATCACACAAAGTTCATCACCAAAGGAAGTCAGGACAGGAATTCAAGCAGGGCAGGAACCTGAAGGAAGGAGCTGATGCAGAGGCCACGTGCGGTTGACTGGCTTATTCCTCCGAGGAATGCTCAGCCTACTTTCTCACAGAACCCAGGACGACCAGACCAGGGTGACCCCACAACGGGATGACACCCTTTACAGCAATCACTAAAGACAATACCCACAGGCTTTCTTGCCTCCAGCCTGTTCTTAAGGAGGCCTTTTCTCAGTTGATGCCCCTTCCTCTCTGAGGGATACTTTGTTTCCAGTTGACACAAAACTACCCAGACAGTGCCTTTCCCGGAAGTCTCTTGGCCTCTGTAGTATGGGCTTCTTTTCTGTAGAATGAGGAGGATTGACAGCCATTTTCATTTGTCAGACTCTAGTCGCCAGCTATGTCCCAGGCACTCCATAAACCTTTACAATGTGATAACTGGCACTGAGAAAGCTCAGAAATGAGAACTCATACCCGGAGGTTTTATTCTCGTCCCTGGAGCCCCTGTCACTTACCGGAGTACTAATACAGAAACGTGTACTTCTGTACCGTTAGCCAGAGACATCCCCTGCTGTCTGCCACTCTCCAAATGCTCTAAGCCCTATATGGTCAAGCCTGGGTTTCTTATGACAATACCCACAGGACTATTCTCAGATCTCCAATCTCCTTACTCATCCTTATTCTGTTTCAGCTTGAAACAGAAGCCCTATTTAAACTTGAGAGAGAGAGAGAGAGAGAGAGAGAGAGAGAGAGAGAGAGAGAGATCATTTTTAAAAAGATCATTTAAAATATATACCATGCATTTTTTTTTAAATAGGCTAAGTAGTGTCTGGGTCGGGGGACAGTACATTCACAGTAAAAATATTGTTCACTTTGAATGACTGGATTCACTTAGCAATAGTTTAGGTGGGTAGCAAAGAATCCCAAAGATTCTAATTTTATGCCAGGATTTCCTGTATTGCTCTTCAAAATACCTGCCGCATAACTGGCGGCTCTGCTCCTCCTCGGATGGCATGCAATCAAGGAAAATAATGGGACACGGCAAACAGCTTCAAAGCCTCGGCACCACTTACCTTAATAATATATAATTGCGGCCATTTCTTTTAGCATAGTACTTTTAATTAAATGCATTAAATTCTCAACCTACCAACTTATTTTCTACCACGGGCAGCCATTTTGCTCTCGGAATTGAGCCATGTAGATTGTGCCCCCCCCTTTAAAAAAATGCCTCCTTCAACCCCATTTCCTGGAATGATGGCCCAGGGGAGGGGCTCAGTGGCTCTTTGGGTCCACCTTCAGGGAGAGTAAGCTGTAGGTTTATAGAGTCCCCCGAGGCGAGCATTGTGGTTTCTTCTAAATTGAGTGAGATAAAATTCCCATACCTATAAGAAGCAAGCACATGGTAAGGGCTTGGGGAGTCAGTACATTTAGTACCACATGTCAAAAGACATTCCTTTAAGACCTCTCGATGATAAACATTTCATTCAGCAGGCCTTCAAGCCCATCAATCCAAGAGCCTGAGGCAGGAGGATTACCAATTAAGGGCTAGCCTGAGTACCATAGACCCTATCTGAAAGGAAAAAGGGAAAGGGGGACTTGGGGCTTTGGCTTCAGTAAAGAATTTGCCTCATGTGTACAAAGGTTTGCATTCAACCCCCAGGACTGCAATAATAATAATAATAATAATAATAATAATAATAATAATAATAATAATAATAATAATAATAGAAAAACCAATATGCTGGTTTAAAGGAATTTGTCTAGCATACTTTTTCCAGTGAGTTCCATAATGAAACCAGTAAAATTCGGCAACATAACACTAATTCAGTACTGCATAGATTGTTACTCGTTTTAATAGCAGACCCTTATTAGTCCTTTTGGAAGTTTTTCCCGTGTGTTTTGGTCATATCCAAGCCACAGTGTCCTAGCCTTATTCCCACCTCCCAACCCTCACCCCTCATCACTCTCGGGCTGCTTTTCACTAGCCAAACAAAGATCAAACCGCAGAATCCAGAGATACAATAACCACCACCACTAGGACTAAAAACCATTACAATGTGGTTGGCACCCTAGCTCGGGGCTTGAGGTAAGGAGGGCAGAAACAGTTGTTTTCTCATTAAATGGTTATTTCCTATTAGATCATGCCGGGGAGACCGTGTCGCTGATAAACTGTCCTGAAGGCATGAGGACCCAAGTTCACCCCTCAGCATCCACATAAAAACGTGCACAGCTGGATGGAGGAGCATCAACGCCACGTCCCTCCTCCCAAGGCTCAGGGATCGATGCGATCGATTAGAAGATTCAAAGGGCTTAGAATGATTGCCAAGACGAGGGTGACTGTGGCAAAGGAGTGTTTTCCAGACACACTGGGCAGTCACACGCAGGAATTCACAGCCCCTGCGACCGTGTGCACAAGATCAAGTAGCGCCGGAAGTGGCAATCTTGATGTCTTACTCTGGCTGGCTGAAGCGTTATCAGCAACTGATGGTTTCTGGGAAGAAGAACCTCATGGCCCCTCAGAGGCTACCTATGCTCCTGCGGATGGCCTTACATCATGTACACGTGGGTAGCGCCAAGAGGACTCAGTGTTTGCTTGTTTGTTCATTTGTTTTTTACATGGATTTTATTAAAACTCATATATACATGTATATGGAATTTTTAACTAAAATAATAATTTTAAAACAAACAAAAACTGTTCATAGTGGCACATACAATTCCCATGCTAAGGGGACAGGAGACCCCTAGGGCTATCTGGCCAGCTGGCCTCCATTGAAAGATCTAGGACAATGAAAAAGCTTGTCTCAAAAAATAATTTTTTTTTTAAATTGGACAGTACCTGGTGACTGGCACCACAGGTAGACCTCTGCCGCACACAGGTACACACTCCGACACTCACACCCATACACACTTGCACCTGCCTACACACAATTATGCACATGTATTATTTTGACCATAATGTTTTGTTCCGTGATGGTGTTAGATTTGGGGAAAGAGTATCTATCAGAGTTTCTGGAGAGGACTTCCTCCCATAACTTCCAATGCCTCTGGCTGACAGTTTTAAGGCAGGGTACAGGGTTCCTTCTACTACCAACACTTATTTTGTTTTCCCTGAATATGCCCCCAAATATTAACAATCTATGAATTAGTTTAATAAGTTCAACACGCATCCCCCTCCACAGAGATTCAAAATGAAGAGACTCACTATATACCAAAGTGGTATGGGAATCCCGCCCCACTATAAACCAATCTGTACTGGGAACGGAAAGTGGGCCAGAAACAGATGCAAAAGAAAGGTTGATCAACTTTGATGTGGGTCCCAAAAACTTCTTAAGAAAGGACAGAGGCCTGAGGACCACAGAGCTTGGGGATGATGAGGAAGAGAGGAGGGACCAGGTTCTCTGGAGCGGAGCAAGCAAACGGGACAGAGGAGCAGCTGTGATAAGCACTGTCCACTGCTCTTTAGCCCAGCAGGCCAGAGTCTTCTGATAGCAGCTCAGGGGTAGGGGTAAAGGGTGCAGGATTTGGTGGTCAGGATGCCTGTGAGACAGAAGAAACCAAAACCTTGCATGTGAAAGCCGAAAAGAAGCAGCTGGGTGAGGCCTGGTTCCCTGGTGAAGGAAGGGCTTCTGTCATACAAGAAGCAGCTGGTTACAGCCTCATGGGCCTAGGGAGATGCTTTGCCCTGTCCTAGCAGGGGAGTTCAGAGCTCCCTCTAGAAAAGGCTGAGTCTGAGGTGGAAACCAAGTTCTACTGGAAAGTTTGTGAAGAGTGTCAAAAGCTGAGAATGCCTAAAATGTAACCAGTTCTCCATAGCCAGTTCCCACCTGGGGGAAAATGTAACCAGTTCTCTATAGCCAGTTCCCACCTGGGGGAAAATGTAACCAGTTCTCTTAGCCAGTTCCCACCTGGGGAAAAAATGTAACCAGTTCTCTATAGCCAGTTCCCACCTGGGGGAAAATGTAACCAGTTCTCTATAGCCAGTTCCCACCTGGGGGAAAATGTAACCAGTTCTCCACAGCCAGTTTCCACCTAGGGGAAAATGTAACCAGTTCTCCATAGCCAGTTCCCACCTAGGGGAATATGTAACCAGTTCTCCACAGCCAGTTCCCACCTAGGGGAAAATGTAATCAGTTCTCTATAGGACCCGGAGAGGGCAGGAAATGTTTGACCCTGCAGAAAGCCTGGAAGAGCACAGGTGCCCTTGGAGTTGGGACCTTGTGTAGCCCTAGTGGAGGGCTACTTGTTGCCACTCAGACAGGCCTGCCCTCCGCCCCCTCATCCAAGCTGCAGCTGGTTGCTGTTGGGGGTAAAGGAATAGAAGACACACCCTGGGCTTTAAGCACACACAGCTGAAACTTGCAGTCCTTTAAATAGCTCCCGTGTCAATGGTCAGCCACTATTCTGGCTTCCCTCAACCAAAAAGCCACAGTCTTTTAAATTAGCATAGATTATTTTTTCCTACTATGGAATTCATATTCAAATTTCTGCTAGTGGGTCCTGAAGCAAGCAGTGGTGGGAAGGAGTGAAAACAGATGCCCTAAAGTAGTGGTTCTCAACATGGGAGATATCCTGCATGTCAGATATTGACATTATGATTCATAACAGTAGCAAAATTACAGTTATGAAGTAGCAACAAAATAATTTTATGGTTGGGGTCACCACAGCGTGAGGAACTGTATTAAAGGGTCACAGCATCAGGGAGGCTGAGAGCCGCTGCTCTAAAGAGGAACTTCTACCTATGCACTCAGTTTGTCTGCTAACTAGCCTGCTCTCCCGGGACCTTGGCCTCTTGCTCTGTCAACATTTGTTTTTCAGGCACAAACATGGCTCCTGACAAACCAGGTCCTTCCCTCTGTTCATGGTCACACAGCTCTGCCTTCAGGTTCAGAGGGAAAGAGGCCTGGGAGGACCTGTGGCCCAGGAAGCAGGTGCTGAAGGGAGTCAGCCAAGCTGAGAAGCACCCATCTGAGTCCATGGTCGTTTGGAAAAGAAACTATCGGGACAGAAACGATCAGAAAGAACTGTTGCATCGCATCGGGCACTAGCAAATGAAGCCAATGAAGAATCTGTCTCCAGGAATGACCACTGGGCATTCTTAGGCTTTGGATTTCAATTGCCTTCTCCTTAGAAACCATAGCACTTACCACACTTACCTATTCAGTAAACAAACAATGTGTCTGTGTGCCAGGCACAGGTTGGATGCTTAGACGGGACATGGCTTTCTGCTTCAAGGCAGACTGGTCAAGCACTACTGTCCTCACAGGGAGGACCCAGGACAGTGGTCCTCAGTTGTACTCTCTGCCACTCTATCCAATCTTGGACAATTAAGGTTCTTGTTAACCCCCAGGCACTGATGTTCTGCTCCTAGCGTAAGCGCTGCTGTATGATGTTCCATCCTTTCTAGCACAGCAACTCTTTCCAAACTTGAATGGCATCACAGACCCCAGCTCTAGTAGCAGCTGCTCCCGTGACTTTACGACCTAGACCAGAGAATTCTCACAAGATGCACCACTTCCCAGTCAGCAGGAGTAGTGGGGTGGGGTGGGCGGGGATCGGAGCCCAGGCCACAAGTGCTCCCAGAAGAATTCCAGAAGGAGTTCAAAGCATTCCTGCTGGACCGTCTGAGGAGCCACAGGGTGTAACGTGTGAGTCTCTGGGACCACAACTGTGGCTTTGTCTGGTGCACGTTCTCTCTTGACATGAACATGGGTGGGAGCCCTGACCACCCACTCTGTGCCTGGCCCTGGCCTTGGCACTGGGGTGCTACCATGAGCACAGGATGGGCACTGCTATCCCCGTCTCGGTGTGTACACTGAGGGGAATGCCTTCTAGACAGATGGGAGAGAATATGTTCAGAGGAGGGCTGTGGGCTCGAGAACCCAGACACCAAAAGTCTAGGAAGAGAGAAGAATAATGGGTAAGTAGGCTGGCATCCATCTTGTTACCACCAGGTCTGTGGCTCAGGGACCTTCTCCATTCACATCCATCCATCCCATCATGGGGGCCTGGTGTGCACTATGGTGTAGCACAACTGGCCATAAAGGCAGTAGGGACTCCAGGACAAGGTCTGGCCATGAACTGCACTGAGGATCATGTGAAATGTTAGGGTTCTGCCGAAGAATTCCTTCACTATATGAATTCAAGTCTTGTTATCCACCAATCCTCCTGGAAGGTGGTGCTGTGGATGGGGTGAGCGGATATACCAGCAGCTTCAGTACTTACGGGCAATTTTTTTTCTCTTGGTAACAACAAGAACCCCTTCCTACACAGGAAGTAAGTCCTAGAAAAATTCAAATCTTTTGTCACGTTTTATCCTGCTGTGGGAGAATATGAAGTTCCAAGGTACCAGATGTGTTGGATGTAGCCAGGTCTGCGATCTGGTCTCTCAAGCTTTAAAATGGACCAACTTGGGAATAAAAAACAGGACCCTTCAGGTTAATGTGACCTAGAGTCTAACTCTGTAACCAATTGCTAATTCTGGAGGCAGAAACTAAATCCATGAAGGCACGAAAAATAGGCTACAGAAACTGAACGGCATTGAGGGCAGGAGAAAACACCTCAGCGTCTCCACAGGGAACCTCACCGTCTCTGGAAAGCCAGTTCAAAATCTGGAGGGATGTGTCTGAAACACCAAAGGCCTGGCCCTGGGCTTACAGAAAAGAATCATTGGAAAATGAGGTCAAAGGTCACTGTACTTGTGACCAGCAGAGGAGAAGGAAGAAGGAAGTCAACCAGCGCTATACAGGTTGGTTGTGCATCTCTCCACCCAAACCCGAAGGGGAGATCAAAACCCTCTAAGTAACATATTGAAAGAGGACACAAAAGTTGACCGGACAGATTGCTTTAAAAGTATTCACTCTGAACCAGCCTCATTGGATGTGAGATTTTCCAATGAGAAGAAGAGGATATGACCTTCAGGTTCTAACGTAGAAGAGTCATCAGGATGAAGGGCTGGACGGCTTAAAAGGAGGTCCATCCAGGGACCTTCAAGCAGAGGCTAGGAAAACACCTGCTTGTCTCAAAGCAGGTTCAATGGTTAGAACAAAAGCTCAGAGTTACCTGAGCTCTGAGCGAGACAACTCAGAGGTCAGACTCACTTCTAAGCATGGCTCCTAAGCCTCTGGTGACCCAGGGGACAGAGGGTAGCAGCTCTAGGGACTTGGACATTAGGTTCTACCACTTCTGATGCAGGCAGGACACGTGGCACATACCTCAGTCTCTCTTCTTGCCACCAGCTGTTTCTGTCCTTTTCCACTGTCAAATCCAAGGTCTCCAGAGGACCCAAGCAGGACTTTTTTCTTAAAGATTTCCTCTTCCTTCTCCTTCTCCTAACCCACTACTTCCAGATTCTCTCACTTCCTGCCCACCACTGACTCCAGACCAACAAATTCTTATTTCACCCTTCCTGGGGGGCTGGGCTCGCCGAGGACAACTCCATATAGAAAAGGGGAGCGTGCTGCCTTCCTGGATCTTGGGGTCTCCACATAACCCTACTGGACAATATCCTTAAGGAGAGGTCTTCAAGTTACTTCCCGTCGACTCTTTTCTCTGAAGGATTTGTGTGCTGCTTCTATTTAATTAAACATCCGTGAAGGGAATTAAACATACGTGAAGGGAAGTTTTCTTACTTTTCCTCAAATTTCAGCAGTATAAATTTTAGACATGTCTTGGTGAGAAGAGGTTTTGACTATTTTCATTGTTATTGGATACCTAGAAAACGGAGTTGACTCATTTTAATTTGGACTAGCCAGAGCATTTCCCTAAACCACACGTCATCTCCAGTATTTCAGACCCTGTGGCATTTAAAATAGTAAAATGTTTCTTTCTACCAAATTCTTTGGTTTTCCCTGCCAAATTATTACTCACGGCATAGTATTGAGAAAAAGCTGAAAACTCATCTGACTTTAAAAAAATCTTCTGGAGAGCTGGTAAGATGTGCTCACTGAATGTGATGGTTGTATATGTCCACAGAGTGGCACTAGTAGGAGGTGTGGCCTTGAGATAGGTGTGGCCTTGTTGGAGTAGGTGTGGCACTGTGGGTGTTGGCTTTAGGACCCTCCCCCTAGCCTCCTAGGAGCCAGTCTTCTGCTAGCAGCCTTCAGATGAAGATGTAGATCTCTCAGCTCCTCCTGCACCAGGCCTGCCTGGATGCTGCCATGCTTCCTCCCACCTTGATGATAATGGACTGAACCTCTGATCCTGTAAGCCAGCCCCGATTAAATGTTGTGCTATAAGAGTTGACTTGGTCTGTTCACGGCAGTAAAACTGAATAAAGGCACTTGCCTTTGGGTCTGACAACCTGAGTTTAATCCCTTAGAGCAATATGATGGAGGGAGAGGACCAACTTCTATAAGTTGTTCTCTGACCTCCATATGCACACACAGACAGACTACAAACATACATGCACATGCATGTGTACGTGCACACACACACACACAGAGAGAGAGAGAGAGAGAGAGAGAGAGAGAGAGAGAGAGAGAGAGAGAAAATGTAATTTTAAAAGGCACACCTTTAAAAAAATCAGCTGGTGGGCCAGCAAGATGACTTGCAGGTAAAGTGTTGGCAACACAAACCTAATGACCTATGTTCAATTCCTGGAGCCTAAGTGGGGGAAGACTCCTGAAGGTTTGTCTCTCTCCTCTATGCATGAGCTGTGGCATGCATACCCCACCACACATCCTTATGTGTGTGTGAACTTTTATTTTCTTAAATATTTCTAATACTCCCTTAAAGCCTATTGGAATAATAATGCAGGCATCAAAACCAGCAGGAACACTGAACTAGGAAATGTAAAACTCTTGGCAACTGATACGCTCCGTGTTTCTAAGGATGTGATGAGTCCTACGTTCCTGACTATATGCATGCAAAGAAATGTCACAGAAGAAGTATGCTTGCTGATCAAGGAGCAGGTCCTGGGGAGGGCCACCAATGTGGAGACGCATGCTGGCACTGCAGGCATTCTTACATGCTCGACAGCTCTGCATGTGTAAAATGTCACTTACTGGGGCTGGAGAGATGGCTCCGTGGTTAAGAGCACTGACTGCCCTTCCAGAGGTCCTGAGTTCAAATCCCAGCAACCACATGGTGGCTCACAACCATCTGTACTGGGATCTGATGCCCTCTTCGGGTGTGTCTGAAGACAGTGACAGTGTACTTATATATAGTAAATAAATAAATCTTTTTAAAAAAATGTTGCTTACTTTTAGTCGGAATTGCTCTTAAATGTTTTACTGAGGAAGGCGCCCAGTCATCGGAACAAGAACATTTGCTGTATGATTCCAGAGTCTGCTAGCTGGGAGCCTTCAAACAAAAACCAGGTTTTCTTCTCATTTTGTGGAGAAAAGATTTAGCATGGTGAGTTACCTTTGCTGTTGTAATGGTGAGTAGGGTGAAGGGTGGCTTTGGGGGTGGCCTGGGATGAGCAAAGGACAGACCCACCTCCAACACGGAAACAACACTGCAGTATAAAAGTGAAGGCGGACTCCATCCCAGCCTCAGGGAGCCCTGCTCCATCCTCTCATATCAAACCAAAGTTGTCTGAGGTAAAACGAGACAAGTCTGTATAGACTGACGCTAAATAAGAATAGTGGCTGGCAGACGGACCGGCATACCCGGCAGGCAGGTGTGCGGCAAGCTATGGATCACTTGATAAACCAGCTCTGCCTGCCCTGGGGCAGTAACTGGAGAGTTTGCACATGCGCTGGGGATCTCCTCATAGCCCAGCGTAGGACCGGCCTGTGTTGCTTCCTCCTCACTGGCTTCTGAAGGTCCTGCCTGACAAACCTGAAGTGTAGGAATGAGGCACTTCAAAGAGCCCGCTCCTGGCCCTGTGTAAGATATTTGGACGATCGGCAGTGCTGGGTGGGGTCCCTGTTTGTTCTTAGCCGTTTAGGAAGTTAATTTCCAGAACCAGTCGCTCTGTTTCGATCAACACGCTGTTAGGTAAAACGAATAAAGCCGCTACTTACGAGGTACACTTAGATTCCGTAGATTGTTACGGTTTTATTACTTTAACCCACTGGAGAGAACAACCTATGTTTGGTCTTTTTGTAAACAATGAAAGCGGAGGGAAATGGGGAGAACCATGAACCACAGCACTGCAACACAGCACTTACCTACTCGGAGATATGTATTTGCTTGGTTATCCTTACGCTATCTATTCAACTCTATGTGCTATACTAACCACTCATTTTCTATACTAATAGGTTTCATAACTTCTCAAGGTGAGTACCTCATCGACTGAGCCATCTCCCTGCCCACCACAGTCCATTTGTAAATTTTTGTAACTCTGTTGAATTAGAACTTCCGGGAGGTTTGTTTCTTAGGTTACTGAACTTTGTGGTAATCTTGCTCTGTTGAGTCAGGGTTTCCTTGTGAAGGCCGAGCTGGCCTTAAATTCTCACCAATCCTCCTCTGCCATTCCCGGGAGTTACAGCGGGAGGCCACACCCTGCAAGTAATTTACCCTGTAAAGTGTAAAGCAAACACCTTTTCATTTTAAGCGTTTAAAGGCCAACTTCCCAGAGAAGGCACTAACACACGTAAAGATTGTGAGAATGAAAAAAAAATGGCAAATTTGGGTTCTGCACACAGAAGTAGTTTCCACTTGTATCTGCTATTGATTCTCTGAAAGTGGGTCATTTCTTTACGAAGGCACATTGACCCTCTATACACACAACAAGAGAGAATAAAACATGCTAAGACATATTGACGTTGCTAATGGCTTTCAACGAATTAACGTTTAACTTCCTAGTAACTTCTACCACAGTACTATCACTAGTCCCATTTTACAGGTGGGAAGAATGAGGTTCAAAGAGGTTAGTAACCTAAACAAGGTCAGAGAGATGAGACAAGAATCTAGAAATCCCTATCAAAGCCAGTGCTTAGTCAATGTTACTAGCTTTCCCATTCTCCCCGAAAAAAAACATAACCAAAAAACTAACCCACCACTGAAGTGGAAACATAAGCGTCCTTTGGAAAGTTGGTTGGATGGTGTTTTGCTGGGGCAAACACATGAAGGAAGTTTAGTCAAAATGAACACAGGTGAAAGGCTCAGGCAGACTCGTGGAAGACCATTTTGCTGAAGCAGACACAGGAGAGAGGAGGCCCTGCTAAAGCAAGCACGTGAAAGGACATGTGATGAAGGATTCTTTGTTAACAACACACATGTATTGGTCTCTCTTACATTGTGTAGTTGAGCTACATTTGTTGGGACTCCATAGGGGGGAAAAAAAAAACCACACCAAAAAACTTCCGGTGGTGTGCTGCAGTTTCTTGTTACTTCCTTAGACTTAGGCTGATTGGCAGGGTGATGTCAGCTGAGACAAGACCCTTTGAGGGCATGTGACTTTGCAGGGTATAAATAGGACTCTACAGAATGAGGGAATGACAGAGCCAGAGCCTGGCTTACTGTGCTGCAGTGCTTGTGGGCCTCGTGTCTTCACTGATCTTTGCTTCCCTAAGAGAAGCACGGCTGAGAACTTCGGGTTTTCCTGCTGGCCCCTCCTGCTGACTCACGCTGAGGCTGGGGCCTGGCTGTCTCTGCTAGGTCATGACACTGCTTTTGCTATCCCAACTCTACCAAACTGACTGCTAGTGAGGCCGTGAAGTGTCTGCGAGTGGATCGAGCTGCCACTGCTGACCTGTGAACTGAATTTTCGATTTCCAGACAACACAGACAGGAGCTGCTCCAAAGAACCTTTCTAAACAGGTCCACTTCCCCCATATCCTTTCTTTTCCACTACTTCTGATGGGTGGTGGGCTAGCAGGGAGGTCAAAGCATTTAAGAACCATCATTAAAATTAAGATTATAAACCACAGACTCTCAGTTTATTTGGGGAAGACTTTTTTTTTCCCTTTCAAATGCCTTTTTTGATGCAAATTAAATCCTAAAACTCTTATGGTTTCCTCACAGTTATCAGTGTGTGTATCATAAAACAGCCATAGATGGGTCAGTGCACAACACCAGCGATGTTTACAGTCATGCAAACACTGCCTATGTCCCAGCCCGGGTGAGCATCCGGGTGAGCATCCGCACATCCCTGTCTATTCCACAAAACTGCTATCTGTAATCTGAAGAGCTCAATGGCTGTGGACTTCAACTAACTTAAGGTGTGGCCTTGAGAGTTCCCAGAAACTCGGTGTGACAGTTCCTTGGGTGGTGGCACCGTGCTGGCTGCTCTCCTCCAACAACTGTCAAGCAGTCAGCAACAAAATAAGAGGGAAGAGAAAAACACTCTACTTCCCAAAATACACAGCCCTTGTTTGGGCTGTGGCACTGTGAAAGTGTTGACAGCAATGCGTTCTCCTGGAGTGGCTCCCCTCCCCTCCCCTCCAGTCCCCTCCCCCAGTCCAATCTGGTTTTGTTTTTGAGAGGGACCCTCACTAACTGAAGAGCACACTGATAAAGAATGTGGTGCTGGTGAGAGGCCTGGAGAGCATCACCCCTCGCTCACTCGCTCGCTCACTCGCTCACTTGCTCGCTCGCTCACACATTGACACTTTTTCAGGGTGTACCTAGGGTCTAGTCACGGACCCCAAAACAGGGTAAGGTATCCCCCATTCGTGCAAAGATCTATGGGGGGAGCCACAGAAACATATAACAGCAACAAAATCCAAGGCTTAACAGAGGTTATAGGAGATGCTTCCAGAGCTAAGAATGTAGTTGGGAGTAGGGGGCAGGGAGGACCTGAGGCCTGCAGCTCTGCACCCTGTGAGATATGGACTTAGTGCAGGAACCCATGGGGTGCCCCGAGAGCCTATTCTCCAGAAGTTCGGGTATCTCAAAACACATGGACTGGCACTGTGGAGTGCAGCTGACTGAACACAACACAAGATTTGAAAAGCGGGTCCTTTCACTTAACTCTACTAAAGACTGGTACAAGCATACTACATCGATTCCCATGAACTTACTTCCTGCCAGCCCAGTGCTACAAGTGTGGCCTATGACCAGGACCAGCTAAGGAAATCAGAAAGCTTGAGAGTAAGCCTTCAGAAACCTTGTTTCTTGAAGCAGCAAGATGGCTAAGTGAGTAGAGGCGCTCCCCAACAAGCTAATATGTGTGTTCTGAGTTCACAGTCAGTATTTCTGTGGTGTCAAGAGAGGAACAGTGCCAGGGGTTGGGGATTTAGCTCAGTGGTCTGCCTAGGAAGCGCAAGGCCCCAAGGTGGGTCCCCAAAAAAAAAAAAAAAAAAAAAACCAAAAAAAAAAAAAAAAAAAAAAAGAGAGGAACAGTGCCTACAAGCTGACCTCTGACCCCCATGTGTGTACATGTACACACATAAGATGAATAAAGGTCATGAAAAATATTTTTTTTTCAGAGCTGAGGACCGAACCCAGGGCCTTGCACTTGCTAGGCAAGCGCTCTACCACTGAGCTAAATCCCCAACCCCATGAAAAATATTTTTAAAAAGAAACCTTGCTGGGATGAGGGGTGGGGGCATGTGTGTTTTAGGAAAAAACTAAGAGTTTGTGTACTTGAATATCTTTGCTCATTTAATTTTTGTATTAATTTGTAATAATTGTAATAATACAATAATTGTGTTGATTAAATTTGTAATTAATTTTGTAATATTAATTTTTATAATAAAATTCATATTAATTACAACTGTAAAAGTTGTAATAATTTTGTATTAATTAATGTTTACTATAGCTTATGGAAATATCAGACTAACAATTACAAAAAAAGTCCACCACAGTCTAAAAGGCACAGCTCAAAATAATTTTTAGTATATAAGCACATAGAACTATATCTTCCCCTCTAAAACAAATAAGACACAAGACTGGTGGGTGTGTCACCTAACATGCATGAGGCTCTGGGGTCGATCTCCCTCAAGACAAATCACACCTGTAATCCCAGCTGGTATTGGAGGCAGGAGAATCAGAAGTTCAAGGTCATCCTCAAAGACATAGAAAATTCCACGATAGCCTGGGATACATGAGGCCCTATCTAAATAATTTAAATTAACTTTTTAAAAACAAAAGAAACGAACGGAAACATCCAATAAAGTGTTTTTAAACAGACATCAAGATGATTCTCACTCCAGGTTATTTTGTTCTGTTTTATTTAGCTTGAGAAAGGGTCTTCGCATGTGCTCCAGGCTAGCCCTCCCAGTGCTCCAGGCTGGTCTTCCCACGTGCTCCAGGCTAGCCCTCCCAGTGCTCCAGGCTGGTCTTCCCACATGCTCCAGGCTAGCCCTCCCAGTGCTCCAGGCTGGTCTTCCCACATGCTCCAGGCTAGCCCTCCCAGTGCTCCAGGCTGGTCTCCCAAGGTGTGCTCCAGGCTGGTCTTCAATTCATAACAACCCTCACATTTGAGTCACACAAGCACTGGGATCACAGGTGCACGCCAGCCTGCCCAGAGGCCTCCTGGGAATTTTGAGACCTACAGTTGATTGGGTTCATCTGATTCAGGAGCTGACTTCGGTACTTTAAATGAATAGAGGAACCAAATAACAGAGTTACGACTCTGGGGATAAGAATTATCATTGGCTTTAAAGGGATATGCTGACATGGTCTGTTCTGTACCGGGATCAGCAAGCTGGAGTCTGTTTCCACAAAAATATGCCTTACTAGAACATGGCCGCCGTCTAATTACATAGCATCTGCTCCTGGTCTTGACAATGGTGTTTGAGTAGTTGGGACAGAGAGAGTAGCCCACAAGTCCTCAAGTGTTGGCTCTGTCTCTTCACAGAGTTTGTGGGCCCCTGCTTTCCATGGAAGTCATGACAGCCTTATCAATGGACCATCGTGGGGCGGCTTCAGGCCTGAGCACCGGGCAAAGCAAATCTCTGACCTTGTTACAGCAAGACAGAGAGTCTACGGATCTCCTCCTTGTCCACTTCCAAAGGGGGCCTGGTGAGTGGCCCTGGCTCCTTCAAGTTGGCCTCCTATCCACACATTGCCAGCGAGGCCCTGAGGCCTTAGCTGAATGACCAAACCTTCCCTGACCACTGTCTAATAGGGCTTGGCTTCAACACAGTGACCCAACGCTCACCCTCCAAGGGGAATTTGAAAAGTCATCAGCTGAAACCGTCTGTCTGAATTGACTTCAAAGAGAAGGTAATTATTTTTAAAACTCTACACCCAGTTTTTAAGAACTATTTCTTTTTCAATATTATAGGGAATCCAAAGGAAGTAACCAGAGGATGGGAAAGTCACAGGTACACTTACTTCTGAGAACAAGGCTGCACCTGTCCCATAACCTACTTACGTGAATGAGTCCTGTGTACAATTTAACAAAGGACAGGGAGAGGAAAAATAATGACTGAGACACATCTCAGTTACAGGCCCTTTTTTTTTTTTTTTTTGGCAGTCTAATAGAAACTGTATTTTCCTATTACATTATATATTCTCTGAGAAAGCAAGTATATTTAAATCCTTCCAATAGGGGAAGGAAAATACCTTTAATAGCTTTTCATGGCTTTACATTTGCAAAACAGAAAACAGCAAGGCAAATTTTCCTAACACACACACACACACACACACACACACACACACACACACGCACACAAACGTGCACACATACGCACAAATAAGTACAGATTACAAAACTAAAAAGGTACTTTCACACATGTTACTTTCCTTTGAGAAGGGCCAGTTTGAACCAGACGGTTCATATATAAGCAAATAGCAAAGATATAATAATAATAATAATAATAATGATGATGATAATGATAATAATAATAAAATAGCCAAGCAGCACTGGCCAGCTGCTCAGGGGTAACAGGACTTGCTGCTAAGCCTGATGACCTGAGTTTGGAACCCTCATGGTGGAAGGAGAGAACTGACTCCCTTTAGTTGTCCTCTGACCGCCACACTTGCAAGCATACAAACAATAAAATACATATAAAATTAAAAAAAAAAAACAACACCATCTATATATTAGTTTGTTTTCTGTGGCCAGGATAAAACACTGACCAAAACAACTTGGGGAGGAGGGTTCATGTCTTAAAGTTGCAGTACACCATCACCCAGAGAAACCAGGGCAGGAAACCCAAGGCAGGAAGCTGAGGCAGAGGTAATCCCACAGAGGAACATCTCACTGTCTTACTGAGCCTGCTTTCTGATAAAACCCAGGTCCACCTCACCATGAGTGACCCACCCACTGGGGGCTAGACTCTCCCACATGAACTGTTTTCTTTTTTTTTAAGATTTATTTATTTATTATATTTAAGCACACGGTCACCGTCTTCAGACACAATAGAAAAAGGCATCAAATCTCATTACAGATGGTTGTGAGCCACCATGTGGTTGTTGAGATTTGAACTCAGGACTCTGGAAGAGCAGTCGATGTTCTTAACCACTGAGCCACCTTTCCAGCCCCCACCCCCACCCCCATGAACTGTTAATTGAAAAAAATGCCTCAGAGACGTGCCGGGTGGCCAATCTGCTGGAGGCAATTCCTCAGATGAGGTTCACTCTTTTGCACGTGCTTCTTGTCTGTGTTTTGGGTCAAACAAGAGAAGAAAGCCTAACCAAACCGATAAGGGTGCAGCCAACCAAAATGAGGGGAGCTGTTCTGAGGATGTAGTTAAATTGTACCTGGCCCTGAAAAGCTAACCAATCCAGCTGGGGATATAGTTTTGCACAAAGACTATCTAAATCACATTTGTCTTTGAAGTTTTGTGTTTGTTTTTTCATACATCCTACTTCTTGTCAGAGGAGTAAACGGGTAGAAGTGTCTGGAATCTCATGGTCTTTAAACATAATTCTTCTCCATCAAAGGGGTGCATCCTTTTTAGAAGCCAAGTTTCATAAACACTGTAATTTTACCATTAATTATATTTATGGGGGCATAAATATGCAAATTTTGTAATAAAGATAGCACCACAAGTGACCGATAAACAAGATTAATGTTCATCTACAGGAGGATCGTGGGCTTTGCCGAACACTGCTTCCCACCACAGGTTCCAAGCCCCTGATTATTCTCTTCTATCCTAGGATGGTTCGAACCTGTTCTGAGACGCCACAGATGGCTATCAAGAGGACGCGAGGGTCTCATGGAGTGCACAGCCCAAGGCTTCCTGACCCTGCCTTCCCCATTCTTACTTTGCACTTGAAATTTCTTGTACTTTGGGAGGGCATGGGGGAAGGATACCTTCCATGTCCTCCCCGTTTCGCTCTATAAAGCGAGAGACCTTCGTTAAAAGGCTCTTCAAAAACTTTATGGTGGCTTCTGTGTAAATACACCCACATTTCTTTCCAGAAGCATGTTTTGCCCGACTTCCCAGTGACTGAAACTAACTCTGCAAAGCTGTGTCGGGGAGACACAGTAAACACGAGAATTGTGTTTTAAACAAGAACTACTTCTGTCAGCACATTATTTTCATTCAGGGGATTTTTATCATTTGGTTTTGTAAACAGCAGCTGGCAACGTCTACTGAGCTTTGTACTATGTCAGTTATCAGAGAGCCTTTGGATGAAATCACAAGGAAACTTCAGACAATGCGGAGGCTTAAAGTCAACCACAGAGTCCACGTCTTTTCAGAGACCCTTGGGTTCTTCTATCATCCTGCCCGAATACCTTTGTAGACTACAAGTATGCAGACTCTTGCTTAAAGTCCTGACTTTAAAAGCAGGGTGTCTGGGGGTGCCTCCAACATAGTCTTATGGTATTCTTATTCTAAAACCTGAGAATTCCAACCTTAACAAAATTAAATTTCAGTACTCATAATATACCAAAAAAAAAAAAACCATAAACACACACACACACACACACACACACACACACACACACACACACACACACACACCACCATGAAATCTCTTTACATCCATTCACCATGGAAGGCACAAATTCCCCCCCGGGAGCAGCAGTGCCCCAGTAGCTTTCTTACTGGCCACCTTCCTGCTAAGGAACTGAAAGGAATCCGATCTTCGTGGGTTGAGACAAATATTGACTGAACACTTACTATTTGCTTGGTGCCCTGCTCAATACCGAAGCTGCTGTGTGTACGGCAGATAGGGATCTTTAAGAACCGTAGTCTATGGAGAGCAGGGGTTAAACAAAGTAGTTACACAAATAATTACAGTTTAGAGTGGCTTTCAGAATGGCTTCCTTATTGTAAAGTATGGCGCTATGGCAACAGGTAAAACACCTATCTGAGAGGTCAGTCAGAGGCTGGGTCACGTCTGGCACATTGAATTTCACACTCACTAACATGGTAGGACACACTTGTTTCAGAAACTATGAGAGTGTTCGATAAACATTTCTTTTTGAGATTTACTTATTTGTTTTATGTATTTGAGTACACTGCTGCTCTCCTAAGACACACCAGAAGAGGGCATCAGATCCCATCACAGATGGTTGTGAGCCACCATGTATGTGGTTGCTGGGAATTGAACTCAGGCCCTCTGGAAGAGCAGTCAGTCCTCTTAACCGCTGAGTCTTCTCTCCAGCCCTTGATAAACATTTTTTAATTGACCATTATATTCTCCCATTAATAGTGATTACAATATTTGGGTGTGTATTTTATGTTATTCACTGGATTTTCTCCCCATGTAATGATGTATACATTTATCAGCCACACTTTTAATCCCAGCACTCAGGAGGCAGAGGCAGGTGAATGTCTGTGAGTTCGAGGCCAGACTGCTCCACAGAGGTAGTTCTAGGTCAGCCAGAGCTACACAGAAAAACCGCTCTCAAAAAGCTAAAAAAAATTAATAATTTAGAAAATTACGGGTTTTAGTAGCTCCATAATATTCTAACACTTCTATGTACCATGCCTGTTTTGATGGTTTCCTGACTCTGGTATTCATAACTTATAAATGTTTACAATTTTACTGATATTTATAACTCCCTTGGTTTAAAGAAACTACGGTAAGCAGGGTGACACACGCATCCTTATATTCATCCTCTGTTACTTCCTTTGGAGAGTCTGTGTGCTGGGATAGAAGACTCGAATCCAGAGCCTCACTCATGCTCAGGGCATGCTCTACCACTGAGCTACCCCACCAGCTGTGGGTCTGACTTCTCCAAATGTTCTAATGGAATTCCACGAAGACTCCATCAGCTTCTACTTCCACTCCTAATGAGGAATGGTGAAATTCCTCCCCCTCCCCAATTTGGCACCTCATTGTGTATGGTCAAGAGCTCTTGGCCATGGTAAAATATCACATGGTTGTTGTTTTAAGGTGACAGCTCAATTACATTAAATAGGATTTATATTAGCAAATCTCCGGTGTCAAACTGACATTTTTTTTTCTAGGAAAACGAACAAAAAATGGAGTTCTTGAGTGCAAACCCTCATGGAAGACTTTCTTCCTCGGATTACTTGTGTGTTGAAAACCAAAATGCTAATATGGTAGAAGGAAATAGGAAGCCGGTGCCTTGGCAAACAAGAGTGTGGTGATTAGACATGGTCACTAAGGCCAGACAGAAGGAAGAACTTACCAAGAGCTGATCATAACAGATGGATACAAAACCACCATGAGGAAGAGGAAGAGATAGACCCATGACCCATCATTCCCAAGTGATTCGCTGCTGCTTTTTGGGGAAATGCCAGATTTCATAATGAAGAGACCCATACTGTGTCTGGCCTGGAGCTCTTGTGAGCTCAATGTCTCTTGAAGCCAAGGAGCTGCTAGAAAAAGAGCAACTGGTCTTATTGGGGGTAAAATTAAAAAGAAGAGATATTGAGAAAGGTATTTTCTTTAAAGAAATGTGACGTTGGAAGAAATTTAAACAAGATATAAAAGTATCTATCCAACACACACATGCTCATACACACGTGCACACCAGGTTGGTTGGCTGCACAGCTAGAATTCCATGTGCATACTCGAGATTGATCAGGACATCTGACCAATTATCAATCAATCAATCAATAACACCAACAGGCTCTGGAACAGTGAAAATATGCCATTTTCTATGGAAACTGCTTAGGAAGGCTGAAGAATGGCCACTGTCTGTAACAACACACCTCTCTCATGCTCCGTACCTCCATGTAAAGAAAGCTACTCAATACAGTTCTGTATGCTTTTGAAAAAAATAACTTTTTTCTTGGACTTACATATTTTATCTGCTATTTATTTAGCTAAAAGAACAGTAAATTGGGTGTGGTGGCTGGCGAACACCTATAATCCTGGCATGCTGGAGGTTGAGGCAGGAGGATCAGGAGTTCATGTCCGGCCTCAGGTACATGAGACATATCAAGCTTGAGACCAGACTGAACTACATGAGACCCAGACTCAGAAAACCAAAGATATAGCAGTAAATCCCCAAGATGTACTAGTAAGTCTACATTCCCTAAATTTCATGGGATACAGCAGCCGGTAGCATTTCGTTCCATCAAGTTAACTAGTAACTGGCTGTAAACACTAGCTTCATGTACCCATAACACTGAACAGCTCTGCCTGGATTCCTCCCGATCCTCTGAAAACTCACAGTTTGGAAGAGTACACACACACACACACACACACACACACACACACACACACACACACACACACACACTAGAATGTCAGTTTGCAAGAATCAAAGAGAATCTATTCAGACGTGGAGCCCCTCGAAATGGCAGGCTTTTAGTGGCAAAAGTAACTTACCTTCCTTCCTCACAGAATATGAAGAAGGCTCCAATTCAAGGAAGCCTTCCTCTTCAGGTGTTTAATTCCAAAGACATACGCATCTATCACATGACTCCACAAAGGGACAACCGAAAGCTAAAAAGAAAATCAACCTCCACCCTTGCCACTTGGGCACCAACATGCCATGGTAACCCAGCTCATGTTACATCAAGAAGAAATGGTTTCTGTATGTCTTTCTATTAGTAAGTGAGGTATGTATGCTAATCTAGACTACACTAGTCTCTTTCTTTAAAATTTAATACACTACTGGATCTTGAACCCAGGACATTGAACACACTAAACAAGTACTCTACCACTGAGCTACATAACCAGCTCTGTATTTCTTTTATATTACACACACACACACACACACACACACACACACACACACACACACACACGCACACACACGCACACACAGAGTGCCCAAAAAGTTTAAGATAAAGAATAAAAACACATCATACTTTGTTCTTTGTTGGGAAGATGGCTCAGTCAATAAAAGGTTTACTTTGCAGGAATAAGGACTGAGTCTAACTCCCTGACTCACATAAAGGGTAAGACACAGTGGCCAGTCCTTGCAGCTTCAGTGTGGAAAAGACTGGGAGGGAAGATCCCTAGGGCTAACTGGCCAGCCAGCTTAGCCCAGTCAGCAAGCCCCAGGCCAGTGAGAGATCTACTGTCACATTTACATTAGACAAGTGGTGTTCCTGGTAAATGGCATTCAGCGCTGACCTCTGACCTCTACCTGCACACATACATGTGTGCACATGTACACACATACACATCAGGGTGTCGTTCCAGCACAGCACTGGGTCATGCTACAATCTGTAAACCTCAGAGATTTCACTTCTTCCTTCCCTGTAATTCCAGGAACCTTCCAACATGCTAATGAAGAGTATAAAAAAAACCTTTTATAATCGGCCCCCCTCTGCACAGAGTTGAGTCTATCCTGTACACCGTCCTATCCGACTCCATCATTCTCAGTGGCTCCCGACCATCTCTCGACCGCATCAAAACCAAAACCACTTCTGTGGCATTGGAGTACAGCATATGCCTCTCAATGGTTGGTCTCTCACTATGTTACCTCTGGCAAATTAAATGTTCCTCAATTAGGTTCACATTTGGAAAGTAGGATCTGCGTGCATCCTTTCTTGCATTTCTTCTGAGACGTAAGCGTGTGTGTGAAGGACACCTGGACTTCCAGGCACAGAGCACACATGCAGTGACTGTTGGCTATTGCAGTACTGCCTTCCTATGCCTCCCTCAGCTTCATGCGTTTAAAATGCTAAGCTGATGATCCCTAAAAGGAAATACACGGGAGTCACTGGAGCCTCTCCTTTACCTGGATTGCCCCCCTTCCCCCGCTTTCAGGAGAACACCTACTCATCCATCAAAGTTAGCTCAGATGTCTCTCCCTCAAGGGTGCTGCACACTCCCCCAGCAGAACAACCCTCCCTCGGTAACTCCAAGACCCTTGTAACACGCTGTATAGCCCATCTGCTTACCCGTTCATTGATAAAGCTAGGACATGAAGCAGAAAAGGGTTCTTTACTAATTCTTCACTCGACAAACACCGCCGCACAAATACTTCAAACCAAATCTGGTGCCTTGGGTGGCTTTTGCATCTGTCAGAGGTGATTATATTGCTATAATCTAGGGAGGACCCTAGAACTGACCCAGCACAGGGCGGCTGGGTAATCAACACAGACGAGCCACGCCCTCCAGGAGCCTAACTTTGGTAAAGCAGGTGAGGGACTGTGGCTGAAGTGCAATGAGTGGATGGCATCTCACTGCAGCATAACTAAGAACTTTGGACCAGTTCACAATACAATGGCATTATGTCATAAGCACACTTAATTGACTGGAATTTGACTGTGTTTATTTGAAATTGAGGAGGGGAAAGGGTTACAATTACTACTTCTTCCAACTGGAAATTGGCCATGTAGAAGGAGGAGGCGAACCATGAGTTCATGTCTGGCTTTTGAGTGTTCCTGGATGCAGTCCTTGGTGAGTTTCTTCTCTGTCTCTGTCTCTGTCTCTTTCTCTCTCTCCCTCTCTATCTCTCTTCCTCTCTGTCTCTCTTCCTCTCTGTCTCTCTTCCTCTCTGTCTCTCTTCCTCTCTGTCTTTCTCTTTCTTCCTCTGTCTCTCTCTTCCTCCCTCTCTCTGCCTCTGTCTGTCTCTGCCTCTCCCTCTCCCTCTCTCCCTCCTTTCTTCCTTCCCTCCCCCAGTCTTCTCTTTCGTGTGTGTGTGTGTGTGTGTGTGTGTGTGTGTGTGTTAGAGTCTCACTGTTATCCAGGTTGGTCTTGAATTCCAGAGTTAAAGCAAATCCCCTGTCTCAGGACTCCTAAGTAGCTGGGACCAAAGGCATGCCACTGTGCCCAGCTGACTTGAGAATTTTCAAAGATCCCTTTGTTGAAATGTTTCTTATTCTGAGACTTGAGAGCTAGCCCTCATATACGCTGCTATTCCCATGTAATTATCGCTAAAGCAATTTCATGAATTGCCGTGGACCTAGGATTTGAAAAGCAAATGAAGTTAAGAGCTCTCGTGAAATAAAATAAAATTGCCTATTTCTAGAACAACGCCCCTCCAATGAGCCATAGCCCACAAAACACTTAGCTCGAGCTGTTCTCAAGTCTGGTGTCAAGTCTCCTCAGAGCTGGCAGTTAGAGCAGGCGAGCAGAGCACACGGAGAAAGACGCGCAGAACCAGCTTCTTAAACTGCTGGTCATGACCCCAAGAAGGCTATAGAGCTGAGTTGGGGGGAGCGTGAAAATTTGGCAACAAGCAGAGGTTTCTGAACAAGCAATGAGTGAAATGCATTGAAAACAGAGCATGGTGAAGAATACAGTACGTTCCTGTGAGCACTGACATTGTCCGCTGCCTTCTGTGTATTCTGAACACACAACATACACAGCGCCAGCAAATACTGCCTAATACACATCCGTGCAGATTCCAGACAATTGTAAGCTATCAACTGAGGTGGCCATCGCTGTTCCTATACAAACATAACGGTTTAATGACAGAAAGCTATATCTTCCTATGGTCCCTCCTCAGTACGTGGGAATCAGACAAGTACCGCTTCTGATTGTGCTGTTTGAGATGCCGGATTCCAGACAGTGTTGTTGTGGTGGTTGGAGAGATGCCTCAGAGGTTAAGAACACTTGCGGCTCTTGCAGAGGACCCAGGTTCAATTCCCACAACCAACACTGGACAGTCCAGAACTGTCTGTAACGCTAGTTCCAAGAGGCCGTATGCCCTCTCTGGCCTCCGTGGAGCAAGCTAGCAGGGCATATATACATATACGTATACGCAGGCAAATGCTCATAGGCATAAAATAAAAATATAAATCTTCAAAAAGTAGGCAATTTGAAAAAAATTCTCATTAAAGAGAGTGGGGAGTTCGAAAATTGCTGTCTGAGTTTTTGACTTTGTGTTTCACAAAAGAAAGTATGAAATGAATTTTGGTTTAGGCTAAGGACAGAATTCCCAACAGCTTCAATGGCCCCAAACACTCATGTGCCATTTTGTATGATATATTTATGCCAAGCAACCACCTCAGCACTGGTGATTATAAAACAGAAATATCTATCCACGCCGGTAAACACTGCGGGTGTCCTATATCCCGGAGCATCAAAATATTCGGCAGGCTCTAATTCTGTGTGAAAACCAGCATTCCTGTCCAGCTCATTGATTAACAGATGATAGAACTGTACACATTCCTAAGACTGATCTATGACTTACTACTACGAGCCATCGTTTGATCTGAGCATCCCTTTTATAGACTAAGATATCATCGCTTGATCCGTGTTTCTGTTTTACGTACTAATACATCCAGGATAACAAAAAGTCCTGGGTGGAGGTGAAGGGGTGGCGGAGTCCCACGGAGCGGACGCTCAAGCCGTCCGTAAAGGACACACTGCCTGTGTTCTCTTGCCTGTGTCCAGGGATACGCGGATTACGGGCTGGATCTTCACAATGAGAAGAAGCAAGGCATGTGAGTGGAGGGGTGAAAGTAAAGCTTGAAAGAAGCCAGGAGAGGCACTGCATTCCAAACCAAACAGCCATGACACGGTGTGCCCTTGCGGCAGTGGTTCTCAACCTGTGGGTCGCGACCCCCAGGGTTTCAGATGACTTTTTACAGGGGTCTCCTAAGACCATCAGAAAACAGATATTTACATCACGAGTCGCAACAGTAGCAAAATTACAGTTATAAAGTAGCAATGAAATAGTTTTACTGTTGGGGGGTCACCACATGAAGAAGTGCATTAAAAGGCATTAAAAGTGCATTAAGGAAGGTCGAGAACCACTGACTTCCAAAAACTAGAGTGGTTGTTACAGGGCAGGTATGGATTCAGAGAACACAAAGGGGGAATATAAATTGACTACTTTAAGGAAATCGTACCATCACTTTGATATTTATAGCAAAGGTTCTCAAAGTAATCGTCCTGGACTCACCAGGACAGCAGGACTGGGAGACTTCTGGGAACTTAGAGGCCTACCCCAAAGTCCTGACACCAGGCAAAGCCCCCCCCCAAAAAAAAAAACCAAGCAAAGACTCCTTCCCTGTCTCCAAATGCAAACATTAGACTTCTAAGAAGTGACTAGTGATTCGTTTTATAAAAAGATACAGAGAGGGCTGGAGAGATGGCTCAGTGGTTAAGAGCACCAGACTACTCTTCCAGAGGTCCTGAGTTCAAGTCCCAGCAACCACATGATGGCCCACAACCATCTGGATTGGCATCTGATGCCCTCTTCTGGTGTGGCATACATAAAATAAGTAAAATCTTAAAAAAAAAAAAAAAGATAAAGAGAGAAGGAATACGTTGGGTGAAGGTGTATGGGGTGCCTCCGGGCCCATGCTAAGGCAACCCTTCCCTGTGAGGGACCAGCCTCTATTCTATGGTATAGAATAGAATTTATTCAGAGCATGGGGAGAGGAATTGAGAAGGTAGTAGAGGCGCAGAGAGAGAGTGAGAGAGAGAGAGAGAGAGAGAGAGAGGAGTAGAGGCTGGCCACCATAAGCACAGGGAGAAAGTGGGGGAGGGGGAGGGAGAGAGGGGGAAGGGGACGAGAGGACAGAGTGTGTTTAAGGCAAGAACAGGAGAGAGAGAGGAGGAGTCAAGCAGCCTCTTTTATAGTGAGTCAGGCACACCTGGCTATTGCCAGGTAACTGTGGGGTGGAGCTTAGACAAAATGCTAACAACTGGTCCACAGGGGGTTGGGGGATGAGGACAGAATTCTCCCAAGGGTGTGGAATGAGTTTCTTTACAAAGGTGACATTTAACCCTCACTCTCCAGCCTGTGTACAAGTCCCTGTTTATTCTATCCCCTTCCCCTCCCTTCCCTCCTCTTCCTCCTATCTCAGTTTCTACCACCACCACCACCACCACCACCACCACCACCACCACCACCACCACCATCACCACCACCACCACCACCACCACCACCACCACCACCACCACCACCACCACCACCACCACCACCACCACCACCACCACCACCACCCCCCCACCACCACCACCACCACCACCACCACCACATGGAGAGCAGGTAAGAAGGCTCCCATCAAATGCTGACCCGCATCTGGGCTTCCTAGCTCTGAAACCATGAGTCAGTGAATTTGTTTCTCATGGGTCACTTGGTCTATGCTGTTCTTGTCAGAGCAGCACTAGGACCCCTCGCAGGTGCACCCCACCCAGAAGCAAAGGAAAAGACTATGCCTTTGATGGACACTTGGCATGACGAAAGGTTCCCTCTGTCTGTCTGGCGTGCGGTTTATTTTTGGCAACTCTTAATGAGTGAGCAGCTAGAGGAGACTTCTTGTAGAGATTCTATCTGTTGCCGCAGTCATACGCTCACGGAGAAAATAACATTCATTAGCTTCTGGCTCCCTGCTAATAATGATGCAGGCCTGCAGGCCGCTGTAAAAGTGTGTCCCCTTGCAGGTACAAGTCACAGAAAGATTAACAACCCCTTTGAAGTTTGGCTCGCTGTAGCTTCTGCTGATGGCTAAATGGGTCCTATTATATTCCCGAGGGATGGTTAAAATCTGCATCTTTAGTGTTTTCTTCGTAAAGTTTAAACCCCAGTAAGTAATTCCAAGTTCTTTAGAGAGGGGTGGGTCCCTGGCTCAAGATGTAGCTGGCAGAACAGTAGCTGAGCATGTTCAAGACCACGGTCCCATCCCCAGCACTGTGAACGGGACAAAATAAATAGTAAGAAAAGCAAAAACAAAAACCAAAAAAACCACCAAAGTTTCTTAAAAATGTGTAACTTAACGGATTCAGTGGTACATTGTTTTAATGCCCACATGGAGACGGCAAAGGTGGGTCAGTCTCTCTGGACAGCCAGGCTACATGGTAAGACCCTGCTTTTAAACACACATACACACACACACACACACACACACACACACATATATGCAAATACCTACTTCTTAGAGGTGGGTAGGTCATGATGAAGGAGGCTGGCTTATCACTCATTTGGACCATAACGTCTGATGAGAGTAAACACAGCAGCTGGTTGTTCTTGAGAATTACTGAAAACCCAGGGCTCACTCCACCGCTCCGACTGTCCTTACCTCAGTCTCACAATAGCTCAGGAAACAGAGCTGCTCCTCACACTCAATATTCAGACCGAAAGGCGGAGCTCCCATAAGGGGAAATGGGTCGTCCAAGATCTCAACTGACAAGCGTGCGGGCTTGTTACAGGAAGTCTGTGTGCAGGGATGGGGGGGGAGTGCAGAGTCGGGCGGGAAGGTGGCCAGCTCCATCCCATTAGAAGCAGGATGGTACAGATGGGCCAGGAAACTGTTCCTTATGCTGGGAACTTGCACTAGAGCGTCAGATCCCTCAGCGATGCTGGATTTGGAGCAAGACTTTCTGGGTAAAGGACTCGGTGTCATGACTTAATTTCTCCTCCCACACACTGGGAACAAGTAACATGCTCGCCAGTGCTGGACTACTGACTGCGTCGGAGTGGTGCCAGGAGCCATGCTATAGTCTTGAGAAGAAAAGAGACAAGCGCAAGGAGCATTGATGTTCAGTAGCCTGAAAATGATCCTATTTAATACGTCTTAATTACTCTTCTACCCCTGCAATGAAAGACCATGGGTAAGGCGACTTTTAAATGAAGCAGCATTTAACTAGGGGGTTGCTTATGGTTTCAGAAAGTTAGTTCTGTCACAGTATAATCGTGGTGGCAAGCAGGAAGGCCTGGCGCTGAAATAGTAACCGAGAGCTCACGTCTAACACAAAGGTGGAAGGGAGAGTATGAGTCTGGGACCAAAGGCCATCCCCACTGACACGCCTCGGTCAACAAGGCCACACCTCCTAATCCTTCCCCAACAGTTCCACTCACTAGGAGACTAAGTATTCAAACACATAAGCCTATGGGGGCCTTTCTCATTCAAGCCACCACAAATACAGTATACATATAATTCAAGCCAGCTGTGAAAGCACGTGCCTGCAGTCCTGGCACTTGATGGAGGCTGAGGCAGAAGGCTTACGGTGAGTGTGCTGTGTTGTGAGTTCAAGGACAGCCTGGAATACAATGTGAGACCCAGTCTATAAACAAACACCTGATCTGTAAATAAAACAAATGATGTGATTTGGATTGTGAGACCTGGTCTATAAATAAGTAATAAATAAATAAATAAATAATAAATAAATAAATAAATAAAACAACGTGATTTGGAACGGTAGATTCCAAAACAGTCATAGTAGTTATCTTTGCAGAGAAAAGAACGTACTTTCTGATTTACCCAAATCTGTATTCGTAGGAGGCTGAATGCTTTAATATGTCACCTCCAACCCCCCACCCAACTACCTTTCTTGGCAAACTTCAAGATGGCTATTCAGAGAAACAACAGACCTCTACTGACATAGGATAAGCCCAGAAGGAATAGAAATTCATACCTGTGAGGGAAATGTAAGTGCTTTAATAGCCTGAGTATTAAAGAGCTCCTCCCTCAGACACTCCCTTTGCTGACTAGTTAGGCCCATTCACAGGGAGCAGAGAGAGGAGTCTGACTGGTCCAGGAAGGAACAGTCACAGGCATCACATGCACTGCAACTGTCCTTGTGTGCATCGCCCTGTGCTCTGCCAACATCTCCCTTGCCCTAGAAGCCCAAGCCCCACCCCTTTGTTCACCTCAGGTAGGGTTCAGCACCTAGGTCCTCTGGTCTCGTGCTGAATGTGCTTGGCTCCTGTTTATTCTTTCTTGCTGTTACTCTGTTTAGTGTTAGTTCACTCAGCTCTCAAATCATCAAACCTTCACACACACATGTACGCGTGCATACACATAATTTTTAAAAATAGAAAGGATAAGTCCTTAAAAAATGCCTATTTAAGAAATTAATAAAGTTGTAGTTGTTTTTACAACCTACAAATGTATCCTAATATCCACAATGCCAAAAATAAATATACGCTTAATTAAAAGCTTCCATCTTTGTGGGATGTGATGGCCATGCCTTAATCCCCAGTATTAGGGAGGCCGAGGCAGGCAGATCTCTGTGAGCTCAAGGCTAGCCTGATCTACATAGTGAGTTCCAGGACATCCAGGGCTTGTCTCAAAACCACGAACAAAAAACTTCTATATCCAAAGTCAAACCAGGAACATTTGGGAAAACAACGATGACAGTTAATGTCTCTTTGACTTCAGAGAAGGGAAAAATTACTTGAATATCAACATAAGTAACTATATTAGGTGCTTTGGGCAGGGCTATATTCTGTAGAAGAGGAAGAGGTAGAGGCACAAAGATCACTGTAACTTTGAGGCCAGACTGGTGACATACTGAGTTCTAGGGCAGCTGAGTCTGTAGAGTAAGACCCTGCCTCAACAGCATAAACAAAAACATTTGATAGACACGAACAAATCAAAATCACTTCAGTTTGTCAAGTGATAATATTTTCAAATGTCAAAACGTAAGCGATAAACTAAGAGAATTATGTCTGCAATATAACACACAATAGACCACAAAGAATGCACTAAAAATATAAACTCACAAATCATTAAGGGGCAAAGTCACACACTTGTGTCTGTTCTCTCCTTTCAGGTCACTCACTGTACTATGCCTAGCTATGAGGGTTGACTACATTTCCCAGCCTCCTTTGCAGCAATGTGTGGTCATGTGACTCATTGGTGTCTTACCAGTTACATCAGTGGAATTTATATGTCCCAAGAGCTTTTGGATTTCAAAACCCCGTGCCTGCTTTTCCCTTGTCACAAGCCAGAATACAAACAAATTCAAGACAGGCAGCCATATTCAATCCTTGAGGCCCTGGTAGCACTACAAAGTAGAGGAAGTCTGAATAATATTTTGGAGCAAAGGGATCCTGGCGGCCTGGACGCACACCTCCACAGTTAGATGAGCAGGAAGAGACTTTTAGTGAGGCATTCAAGGCGTGGTGATAGTACAATTCTAAGCTCAGCATTATAAAGGCCTAAGGAGGAAGAGGAAGACTGTTGTGAGTCCAAGACCAGCTTGGGCTACTGAGTGAGTTCTAGGCCATCCTGAGCTACCGTGAGGCTGTCTCAAAATCACAATAATAATGATAATAATACTACAAATAATAGAAAGTCTATATTTCCAGTCACTGATCATTATTATCATTACTATTAATATTATTACTGTTATTATTAGAAGTATTCTAATAGTAGACTATTTAGGTTTGTGGGGGGGTCTCCTTTTGTTTTGAGATAGCTCTGGCTGTCCTGAAACTTGCTATGTAGACCATGCTGGCCTCAAACTCACAGAGTTCTGTCTGCCTCTGCCTCTGAGTGTTGAGTGTCACCACGGCCAGCTTTCTTTCTCCTTATCCTAACAGTGTAGACTGTGCTTTAGCTTATATTAGCTAATTATATTGGTCAATTCTATGTGCTTTTCATAATGTATGTGGAAGTCCCATCCTCCACGTAACGTAAATACCAGAAGTCTAACAGACACTAGGGCATTTGGTATGTGATGTTATTCAGGACTGCAAAACTGCAAATATCAAATTTAAAAGCCCTAAGAATATAGGCTGATTCTTTCCAATGCAAGAGATGAAAACTACATCCTTGTCCAGAACAGAGAAACACTTTGACACTGACCTACAACCTTAGCCATCTTTAAATTTCATATTAGGAAAATTACAATTACACACAAATACACACAGGCATCATATACACAGTAATTATCAGTTCATGGTCAAATCTTATTTTAGCCAGATTTCAGCCTACTTCCTGCCTCTCCATGGCTATAAAACAACAACAACAACAACAACAACAACAACAACAAAGCACCAAATACCATCATTTCAACCATAAATACCACAGCATGTATCTTTAAAAGATAAAAGAGTTGTTAGGCTGAATTTATATTATTCCACTTTTAAATTTTAATAATTTCTCAATACCATTAAAAACCCAGTACATACTCAAACAGCTCCATATTCTTCATATATCAACATATCATACATCAAAGATAGAAAAAAGAAACCCCTAAAGTATAGTGAACCTTTAAAGAAAGCAAATGATTAATAGTACATTCTAAACTGTTGGCTAAGAGTGGGAAGAAGAGAGCTGTGTCCCCAAAGAGGCAAGCATGGAAGTTTCTAAGACGCTGGCAACATCTGGAATTCACGGCTCGGCTTACTCGGTATTTCCTTAACTACAAATTATGTTCTGTAACCTCCATGTCTTTTTTTTCTTCAGATGAAGGGAAGAGAGGAAGAAAAGGGAGAGTATGCACCCAGCCTGCCCTCTCTCCCGCCAGCTCCTGAGAGCAAACCCAACATGAGGAAATGCTACAATGTATCCCTGAGTTCCAACTACGCAGGCGTGAAATGGCCTGTGGACAAGTTCGACTATCACCAGAGCAACTTCGCTTGGATTTCCTTTGCCTACCCTCATCCTGCAGGAGAGTGAGGCTGAACGTGAGATTCCAGCAGTAAGTCTCAAAGCTCGCTAAGAGCCATGTGTAGCAGGATCAGAAACAGGAAGAAGAGCCAGACCTAACAAGGACATACCTTCCTGCCCATTGTAACGAGGAGGTCACAATAGCAGCCATACACTCTGAACATCCAATAATGTCAGCTCTGGTTATGATCGTGTATAATTAACATCACCGTCGCTTTTCAGATCTTTACTTTTCAATTCTAATTCACGATGTAATAAATATCATTCAAAAACCATTGTCAACAACTACATAAGGGCTCCACGTGTACAAGCTAGCCAACCTTTCCCCAAAGAAACTCACTCAGTCTTTACTCACTGTGAAGACACTGACACTATTCCCAGACGATCTAAAGAAGTTCTACTTAATGTTGTGGCCATACTTGGTGGGGGATACTAGCTAATTGTGAATGATCACCATTTATCACTATAAATAATTGTGAATGATCACTATAGATGAATTTTTATCTTATACTCTGCTCTAAGGGAGTGGGGGAGACAGATAAACAATTAAGTTGTTTCATGGGAATTAGAAGCAAATTGGCACTAAATTAAATTCTCGTTTCTAAATTGATTTATATATTTTTATGAATTATATTTTAAATTTATAAATATATATGTATTTAAACTTAAATTTATATATAGATTATATGTTATATATAAAAATATATAAATTATATATATATATTATATATCATATGTATATGTATTATGTGTGTAGAGAGACAGACAGACAGACAGAGACAGAGAGAGAGAGTGCTATGAAAGTAGTTGGATGTGGTTGTGCACTTGAATGTATAACCTGGTTCCAAGCCATGTATGGCACAGAGCAAGTTCAAGGCCAGCCTAGGCTACAGTGAGGCCCTGTCTCTAACACTATGGAGTTAAAGCAGTGACTTTACTGACATCATAAGAATGCTTTAACTTGCAGATAAACTCGGGGAGTGGTCTATGGTTTTATTTTCCATGTAGCATCAGCATACGAAAACAGAGAAAGCCTAAAACAAACTCCTAAGCCAACAAGGTCACCCAGTCTCAGAAAAAACAGTTTAGACTTAGTACCTTGTACTTGAATGAAAGAACAAAGTCCACCTTACAACCAGTGGGTGTGGGTGTAGAGAGAGGGAGATTAGGGGTTCAGAGCACTCATGGTTCTTACAGAGGACCCGGGCTAGTTTCCCAGCACCCACAGGGCCACTAACAAGCATCTGCAACTCAGGTTCCTGAGGATTCAGTGCCCTCTTCTGGCAATGTCAGGCACTGCACACATGACACAAAGACACATGCAGGCAAAACAGTACACTAACATAAAATGAAATGAAATTAAAATTAAATAAATTTGTTTTTTAAAGTACTATGTTTACTGCTCTTACACAGGACTCAGGTTCAGTTTCCAGCACCCACAGTGGATGGCCTGTGACCCCAGCTCCAGGGTATCTAACTCCCCCTTCTGACCTCTGCAGGAACCTACACAGACATGACACACATAAACTCAATACAAGCACACACATGCACACATATAAAAATAAATGAACCTTGATAAAGAGTTTGGGACATGTCTTTCATCATGCCCATAGAATTCCTATTTTCAACTTCACCCAGAAACACATTCCAGTCTAAGGTCCCTACATCTAAGGCCCCTACATCTAAGGCCCCTAGACTTTCTGTGGCTGATTCAAGATCCACCCTACACACATTTATTCAGGTAGGAAGATTGGAGATTAGGCATCTGGATTTCAAAAGACTTATCTAAATCAGAATATAACAGGAGGTGGTTGAGACACAAATGGAATAATTATATAATGACTAACATTTATTGAGCATGTATTATGTGCCAAGCCTGTGCAAAATGTTTCCCACAAACCGCCCCATGGCAGCATGACAAAGGTCTTACTATTATTACCCATGTCTTGTGGATGAAGAAATTGCACCTTTGATGTCACATGTGTAATTAGTAGCAAGGCATCAAGCTAACACCAAAGCCTGCACTTAAGTATTGTGCCCCATCTCTTCCCAAGAGATGGCAACAGGGTGGCCCATGTAGGTTGTCAATAAATTAGAAAGTAACTATACATCCAGAAGTAACAATGACTTCCCATAATCACCTATCATCCCAATGTCTGCCCTCAAACTATCAAAACCTAACAGATTAGAAACATAGTTTATTTATTTTTTTAAATGTAGCAACTAGGTAGCATGAACCAGGCAATTAGACCAGTAACCTCAGCAGCTGGGAGGTGAAGGTAGGAAGGTCAAGAGAGGAAAGTCATCCTCACTTACAGGAAGGCCAGCCTGTCGCTAATAAAACGAGAAGAGGAAGAGGAAGAAGAAGAAGAAGAAAATAAGAATCTGAGGTCTGACACAACCAGTTCTGAATCCTGTCTGTGGGCTCAAACCCTGCGGCTCCTTCTGGTCAACCCAGGAGGGAGCAATGGAGCAGAGATGGTTGGAGCTGGATTTCCTGGCTAAAGAGGACCCTGACCTTCCTTGTCATGCAGAAGGACATGCTTTGACCAAAACTGTCTCTAGAACTGTTCCTCAATGCATTTTGTAGTTATGAACATTATCCAGGTAAACGAGCTCCTTGCAGTAGCTAAAATCAGTGCCAACAGGACAGCAAGCAAAGTGAGGATACACAGTCACCAGGCTGTTGTCCTTGATCACAAGGCCACCAAGTCCTGCTGCCCCTTCAGATGATCTTGTTGAAGAGAAGGAAAAGAAAAACCCAGTTAGAGATAATTTAATGACAAGTTGTTTATCCTTTTTTTTTCATTCAACCGTGAGTCCTTTAGTGGAGGAATTCTCAGTGGATAAGTATTCCGCCTCCATCTCTGAGAGAAACCTGAAGGCAAGCCACCACTCCTCAGGCGAGGTGGACCCTGATTCGAGCCTCCATGACATTCTAGGTAATCATACAATTATATATCTGCTATGAGGCCTCCCTACATCATATAAATGACCGGGTTGGTCAAGACAATGCTTGAAGTCCCTCCAACCATAAACTTTTAGCTCCCATTCCAGGTTATATGGTGACAGCAGATTCTATAAGCACGTGAGGAACGTGAGAACATTTCTTAACTTTCCTCTTAAAGACCATGGCGTGGAGAGGTGAGTTGTATGCAGTCCCCTGACTACCATTGTCTAGCTTTGGGCTTGCCTTTCAGTCCTGAGGAGTCTTGCAGGACCCCCAAATGCATCCACCTCTCCACAGAGGCCTGCATGAACCCACAAAAAAGACAGCCTGGAACCCTGCCCCACCAATCCCTTCCCAGTCTGTTCTGCCCTGGGCATAGCCAGCAGAGAATGACACTGACATAACTGTCTTCTGAGAAGCTCCATCCAGCAGTCAACAGAAATGGATGGGATTCGGAGACCCACAGCCAAACATTAGATGGAGCTCCAGGAGTCTTATACAAGAGTTGGGGGAAGAGTTGAGGGCCCGGAAGATGATAGGAACACCACAGAAAGACCAACAGAGTCAACTAACATGGGCCACTGGGGGCTCCCTGAGACTGAACCACCAAACCAAAAGCAAACATGGTTTGGACCTCAGCACCTCACACGGATGTAACAGAAGTACAGCCTGGTCTTCATGCAGGCCCCCCAACAAGTGGAGCAGGAGCTGTCCCTGGATCTGTTGTCTGTGGGTCCGGTTCCCCTAACTGGCCCGCCTTGTGTGGCCTCAGTTGGGAGGATGCACCTAGTCTTGCAGTGCCTTGATGTGCGTAAGGTTAGGGGAGGGGTCGGTTGGTTGGGTGGGGTGCTGGGTGGCTGCCCTTCTCAGAGGAGAAGGGGAAGGATAATGGGAGGAGGAATTGTGTGAAGGGGTGCTGGGAGGAGCTGGGGAGCCGATATCGGGATATAAAGTAAAATTTTCTAAAAGGCTCTGGCTTGACATGGAGACACCTAGTCTGAAACTGCTGTTTCCCTATGTTCCATGTGGTACTGAAACGTACTTCGTGTATCTCAGGTAGCAGACTGGGGAGAGATGACACATTTTTCTGGTGCTTCCTGTACATGCCTCACGTAGAGGAATGTGTGGGTCAGGGGGAGGTTACCAACCTAGGACACACTGCAAGTAACAGCTGTCCATGCGGAACACCGAATGCGCGCTATTTAAAGCCGACGTATGCCGCTCACTTCACCTTGTAAAACGCATCTCTTATTGCTCCGGGTTTTCAGGGAGGGGCTCCCCATCTTTTCTCTACAGAATTACCCAGATTGCTCACTGGGATCCTCAGATAACCCACGCAGCTCCTGTTTCCCAGCCCAATCCCTTACTGCTCATTTTCCAGAGAACAGAACAAGTGGACACTGTTCAGAATCTCAGACCCAGATGGGTACTTCTTAATGGCCCATAAAATGATGGTTTCTCTGGATTCCTTCTTTTCCCTTTCTCCTCCCTTTCTTCTTCCTTCTTCCCTCCTCCTTCCTTCCTTTTTCTTTCCTCCTCCCTTCCTTCCTTCCGCTTCCTTCCTTCCTCTCTCCCTCTTTATTTCCTCCTTCCTTCCTCTTTTCTTTCTTCCTTTCTCCTTCCTTGTTTTTTCTTCTTCCTTCCTCCTTCCTCTTTCCTTCTTTCCTTCCCCCTCCTTCCTCCTTGCCATTTCTTATTTCCTTTCTCAGTATGCTGTCAGGCTGACTTCAAACCCATTCTCCTGCCTCAGCCTCTCCAGTGCTCTCTTGATCCTGTGTCTGAGACGCTAACTAACATGCATGACGTGACCCGACTCTACTCCAGGTTAACACGTGCAGCATGAGTGGTACGGTTTGTCCCTGACTAAACTGGTCCACACCTATTTGGATCGCTCCTGCTTCATCTTACAGATCTCTTCTATATGGATCTGACCATGGTTTTATTTTTCTATACTATTCATTCAGTTCTAATTTAATTTCCCAAGAATTCAATTGGTTTGCTATGGAGACAAAATTAAAGGCAAAGAAGATTCCATCCACACCAGGTCAGCAAAGGAAAAAAAATGTGAAAAGCTTGAACATTTTGTGAAGCAATTAATAGGAATTTTCAAGACATCTTCAATTTGATCAAAGACCCTGGGGACTGAGAAAAATCTAAATTCATCTTAGATAAGAAAAACTACATGGGGGGGGGGAGAGACCTATCCAATGTGAATCATGGAACTAAATGGAGTTATGGCCTCACACATGAAATGACCCACTATAACCGGAGACTGACGACAGCCCCAGGTAGTCTTGTTCTCACACCTTTGCAGGCAGCCAGAGATCAAAATCTTCGGTCTTGAGTTATATTGTCAGATCAACATGCTATCCCAGGAATTCTGAGGTAACTGCAATTGTTATCAGGGAAATGGGAGACAGCAAGAAAGAACAATACCCACAGAGTGTTGGGCTTTAAGTTGGAAGGCGGAAAAAAAAAATCACCTCTTATAGGAATGGTTCAGAATCACCCATTCCGTGGCCCCAGCCATGTAGAATTCACACATGTGGCTTTATTCATTCATTGGGAGCACACATAATGCATCCAACAAAGCCAGGCTTTCCCTCCAGCCACAGGAAAGGTGGGCTTCTTTTGTTCAGTATCAGATGAAGTAGCTAGCTGGAATCAAAAGAGTAGGTTATTCTAAAACTACACATCTAAATGCTGGCCTGGCCCGAGCAAGGCTACTACTACACAGCCGTCCAGGAGGGAGCAAGGTAGTGATCCCGTTAGGAACCAGAGCTGGTCTCAGGCCAGCTTCACTGCACAGGACAGCTGGATTTACACACCCTGAGCTGTACTTTCTCTCTCTCTAGGTTGTGCCAGGCCCAAGTGAACTCCTGGGTGTATCTTGATTGGGTTTGACCTCACTGAATTAAAATGGCCAATTCCCATGTTTGCATATGAATAGAGAGATCCTAGTCCCCGACACCCCCCTACCGTGTGTGTGTGTGTGTGTGTGTGTGTGTGTGTGTGTGTGTGTGTGTGTGCACGCGCGTGCGCATGTGTTTTAAAGTCTGGCCACAGGGTAAGGGCAAGCAGGGAAAGGCAGGTTTACTGAAGTCCTAAACTTAAGAACTGGGTGTGGGCAGTGGAAGGGACTAAGTCCACTTTTTGTGGACTGAATTGTTTCAGAAATAGCTTACACCAGGTGCACAATTCTTCCTTAATTTTGGATTTGATAGATACGTTCTAACAAACCCCATTCGTTTCATCTTTAATGAATAAAGATGGCGTATACTCATATTACAGAACTTATACCCTAAGGAAATTAAGATAATATTCAAACCTTTCGTCCCTGCGAGTCCTGTCCTTTTTCAAATAAGGACCCAATTACAGGCAAATGGCTTACAGTGAGACACCTATATCAGGAGACCTTTTTGAAAATGAATGCCAGGAGGTGCTCCAAGCAGTTAAGACAGCCAGATTGTCACTTCTATGTGGACAACGTGCACAGGGATATGGTGGTTGTCATCAGGAGTCCTTGCCTGTGAATGGTTTGGGGCCATACATTGGAGAAAAACATGTTATCCTCATTAGAAAGTTTACCTGACCTAAGGATATAATAACTTCTCTGCTAATATAACCCACGTTAGGAGTTCCTAGAAGTATGAACATGACAGGCAGAAAGAAAACTGAGATTCAACAAATGCTCAGCCTAACTCCCCTATAAAGGTCAGCCTGAACTCCAGTGGAGTTTGCTGGGACTTGGTCTTGAGTCACCCTCCTGCTCAGGTGACCCAGGATTCCCCAGCCCCAAGTCCTCTACAGGACTCCAGGGATTTTCACAACTTCACCACACAAAAGGACACCCACCAAGGCTCCAGGCTTCCCTAAGGCAAGCACTCACTGTCCATGTCAGCTCAGCAGCCCTGTCACAAAACTCTCTGTAAGTGCAGGTGTCCATATAGCAATCTATGTGAACTTTGCATTAAATGCACCACTGAACGCCAGCGATCCTCACACCCATCCATTGTCTTCATCAGGAAATGCGGAGACCACACAGGGGGGTGGGGGCGGGGCAGCACTCATAGATGTTTATCAAACACTCCCGTGCAAAACAAAACACTTGAATTGGAGGGAAAAAAAAACCAATATTTTTAAAGTACGAAACACAAAAAGTTAAAAAAAAAAAGGCTTAATCAGCCTTAATGAGGTCGCCTCCATTAGTTGACTATGTGAAGGGACTGAAACTACTTACTCATATATTCAAGCCTTCATTTCATATGCAAGTGCTCCCCAGCAAATGATAAAGCAATATTCTCCCGTGAGTGTGAAGGATGGCACCGGATTCCAAGGAGGAGTCAGATTCCAGTAGTCGCTGGAGGTTTAACTGCCAGGGCTTGGAGAGAGCTCTTTTACAAAAGCAAGACTCGCCCTACTAAATTAACCGGGGGAAAGCGTGCATGTCTGAAACAGCCTTCACTCAATGAAACGCTCGACCACTGAGTATTCATACACTTTACAAAATGACTCCGTGGGGGTGGGGGGTGGGGGGATGCTGTGACAATGATTTCCCATAAAAAGGATGGTGATGATATGACAACTGGGCAGGAACTCTGGGCGCTGCCTTCCTGCCCCAAGTAAATCGCCAGCTGAAGGTGATTAAGTTCCAGCCTGTTGGGAGACAGGAGCTCCAGCCTGGGGAAGCCACCTGGTAGCCTGTACCGGTGGGTCCGATCAGGTTAGGACTGGCTTAGAGGAGGCCCTGGGGGCTCAGCCAGGAGCAGAACTGTCCCCTACCCACCATCCGCCCACGCAGACACCAAGTTACACACGGAACTCCAGGAGCACAATGACAAGCAAGCACACAAAAGGAGCGAGGCGGCCGCTCCCACCCTTACCTTTGACTTGACTTTCATACTCGGCTATGATCTCTTTGTCCTTCTTGAATCTGCTCGGGGTGGACATTCTCCGGCTGTTCCGGGCTTGCTTTCAATGGGCAAGTTCTTGTCGGGTGGTCACCGTCCAGTCTCCGTGGAGGAGCAGAGAGTTGTACTCCCTCTCGCAGAGAAGCCAGAGGCAGCACCCGCGGGAGGGACAGGAGGGACGGGAGGAGCGAGAGGAGGAGGAGGGAGAGGAGCGATTAGAGCGAGCCGGGCGCCGGCACCATGCTCTGGGCTGAGCCGCCCTGGGCGCTGGCGAGCGGGAGCCCCAGCCCGCGAGGCCGGCCGTGCAAAGTCGGGCGAGTGGGGGGCGGGGGGCGTCTCCCGGCCGCTTCCTCTACGGCCGCGGGGCGGACGCGGGGATCGCGCGATCGCCGCGCACCATTGTTGAGACCCGCGCGGGGGTCGCGCCCCGCCGGCCGCCGCCGCCTCCCTTCCTGCCGGCGCCCGGGGCTGGGATGCTGCCGCCGCTGCCGACGCCCGGCAGGCCGAAGGGATGGCGGTTCCCACGCGGGTGCGATCGGCGGGACCCGAAGGGCGGCGGCGGCGGCGAGGCTCGGACGCGCCCGGCCAGCCCGGCGGAGTTGGCGGATCTGGATCTGGAGCCGGCGCCGCGAGGGTCCTCCGCTGCCTCGGTCGCCGGCGCCTCGGCTCTTTCTCCGCCGCCCACTGGCCGCTGCTGCCCCCTGGCGGCCGCGGCTACACGCGCACCCGGAGCCGCGCCCCCGCCCACTGCGAGCCCAGACCTTGCTTGCAAGGAGAACCTGTGCTGCAGGTCCTGAGGATTTAGGCAAGGCCGGGCTCTGTCGCCCGAGGGGAAGGAGTTCCTGGGACGATCTCTTCCCTGTCCTGGCTCTGGCCCCTCCCCCGCTCTGAGCTCGCCCGGGAGGCTGGGTGTCCACCTTGGTCGAAGTCTAGAGTTGGATATCACCCTAATAGAATCCAAGACACTGTACTCCATGAGGAAAACTGAACGTTGGATTGTGAAGGGCCTGCCTGTTGAAAATCTAAGAGGATGAAACTCTACCGTCGAGGCAGGGAGGACATCTTAAACACTCTCAGGCCTCTCTTGTCCCTGCTCAGGTTCTAGGATGTCAGGGGGCAAAGTGGTGTGCTAGGAGTCTGTCACATTTAAGATGTTGCTAGACTTCGTTCGGCTGGGTTTACTTTTCCTGGCTCCTTCAAATAATTTCCAAAAGCTGGGGTCCTGATTTATCAAAGTGATTCTGGCAAAGGGGTATCCGATGGCCAGAGTGTTTACACTGAGAGATGTAAAGACCGGAGAGAGGCTTAGACTCTTCTCTTAGTTGGCGACATTAGTCCTTAGTACCGACTGAACACAAGCTAGGCGCCAGGGGACCAGAGTTAGGCACCTGACCTGAAGGATCTCACAATAAATCTCAGCTTAAGTAAATAATTACAGGCATTATGATAATGCTGTAGAAATAACGGTCTCATCCAAGAACAGGGGTGGGGAGACGGAGGGAAGGAAAAATGGACTGTGTGATCAAGGCTGTCTGAGGATTAAGAAGTCATAGGAGTAGAGTACCTCAACAATTGACTGTGCGTTTGCAGTAATTGGCGAATTAGCCAACGTCCTCATACAGGCAGGAATATCCCTGAGCGACGCCCCACCCCCACTCCCACCCCCCACCCTGTTCCTGAGTTTAAGGGTTGAACAGTAAGTAGTTGGCAATCTACGTGAGAAGATGCATTCGGGAGAAAAGGCATATTTTCTCTGGGTAATTGCAAACCTTTTTCGGAGATCCACTCACATGTTAGGCATGATAGAAGCCAAAATTACTTCAAAAATCTAAACATATGCAGGTGTGGTATATATGCACTGGGTTGGCATTTTTTTTTAATTACTCATTGCATCAATTTAATTTTTTAATGATGTTGTGTTCTATAACAGAATAGAATGTAACACTGGGGATCTGTTATTTTGAACACCAGGTCTCAGTAGACCAGGGTGGCCTTGAACTTGTTCATTTGTTTATTGAGACAAGATCTCATGTAGCCCAAGCTGCCCTCAAATTAGCTATACCAATGAAGACGACTTGGACCCCACGGTGTCCCTGGTTTACCCCCTAAATGCTAAGATTATAGGCAGATACCACCACAACCGGTTTTGTGTGGTGCCGCAGACCAAACCCTGGCTTTAGTGAATTTCTAGCTGAGCCCTCCATTAGCTGAGCTTCAGCTGAAAAGGATCTGTTTTCTCTTTTACTACACAGGAGGTTTCACTACGACTTTTTGATATTAAGGAAGCAGAGGGGCAAGGACCCACCTCTGAGCTCTTTGTGTCAGGGACTCAGGTCTGGGTTGCCCCGGTTGGATGAGCATCTGACTTAGGAAACAGGACCCAGAGAAGCCCCAGATCATCCAGTGCAGAGGCTGGGCAGGAGGTCACAGCCACCCAGGAGAGTCCTGGGTCGTGCTGAGATAATAGTCCTTGAACACCAGGGAGCCTTTTAGGTACAGAAGTACCGAGTTTGGCACGATTTGTTTCATGTTAAGAGAATTGGCACAGAAAGGATGGGTCAGCCTGGGGACAGTGAGAACCGAGGCAGGCAGCCTGTGTGATTGACAGCCCAAGTCACTTATAAATGGGATTCCTTCAAATCTAGCTGAGATTCGTATCACCCATGGTGCTGGTGGGGTTTATTCCATATATGTACCTAAGAGAGGCAATGTGGCAGAAAAAAAAAACAAAACTGAACCACTAGAAATGAATTGTTGGGGGACCAGAGAGATGGCTCCATGGCTAAGAGCACTGACTGCTCTTCCAGAGTCCTGAGTTCAATTCCCAGCAACCACCTGGTGGCTCACAACCATCTGTAATGGGATCTGATGCCCTCTTCTGGTGTGTCTGAAGACGGCTACAGTGTACTTGTATATAATAAATAAATAAATCTTTAAAAGAAAAGAAACATGAAATTAACTGTTGCCTGAGCCTAGAACTGAGCCCCAGACGCCGAGGGCTCAGTGGTGAGTCCTAGTCCCACTTCTTCCTTTGTATAAAACTCCAACAAAAACAAGACAAAACAAAAACCACACAAACAAACAACAAAACACTGTGCTTCCCTAGGCTTCGGTTTCCCCATCTTTGAAATGCGTTAGCTCCTAGATCCCTGAAACTGAGTAACTTCTTATTGAGTTTTATGTTTTTTTTTTTTTTTTTTTTTTTGGTTTTTTTTTTTTGGACGGCTGGGGCCCGAACCCAGGGCCTTTGCGCTTGCTAGGCAAGCGCCCTCCCCCTGAGCTAAATCCCCAACCCCGTTTTATGTTTTTTTTAATTGCTGAAGAGACAGCCCTCTGGCTTCGCCTTGTCTTGGTCATTCTCCTATGCTGAGAAGAGACGCCATGACCAAGGCAACTTAGGAAAGAAAGCATATAGCGCGGGGCTTGCTTCCAGTTTCAGAGGGCGTGCACACGGCCATCCCGACGTCTGGCGTGGTAGCGTGCAGTCACGGGGTGGAGCAGCTGCTGAGAGCTTACAGACAGGGACAACAATCAAGAGACAAACAGACTGACAGACAGACAGACAGAGAGGTATAGTCATGCAAACATGAGAACCAATGGGGACTATTCTCATTCAAACCCCGCAAGGTCCATGGTTTAAGCTATCTAGAGGCTACAAAAGGGTAACTTCCTCCAAGAACTTTGAGACCACCTTGGGTAGCACAGCAAGTGTTGTCAGGCAACAACAGCACCAGCGGCTGGCCCTCTGCACGCCAAGTGCCTATGATCACAATTAGCCTCCTTTCTAATCAGCCTGCTATGTGACTCAGCTGCCCACAAACTCCTGATGCACCTTCCACCTCCACCACCCCACCCAGATTTAATCAACCATAATGGAAAGCATCTTTTTTTAAAAAAAAGATTTATTTATTTTATATCTATGCGTACACCATAGCTGTCTTCAGATGCACCAGAAGAGGGCGTGGAATCCCAGTACAGATGGTTGTGAGCCACCATGTGGTTGCTGGGAATTGAACTCAGGACCTCTGGAAGAGCAGTCAGTGCCCTTAGCGACTGAGCCATCTTTCCAGCCCCAGAAAGCATCTTAATAATTGGAGACAACGCTCGATTTCATCATGATATTGGCATTGCAAACTGTGCTGGGATTAGATCCTGACAGAAGCAACCCAAGAGATAAAAGGTTTATTCTGACTTCCAGTTGGAGGGGCCATCCTAGGGCAAGGCATTTCTGTGGAAGCCTGAGGGGTTTTGTCCGATGGAAATGGGGGAAGGGGGGAGAAGGGGGGGGAGGGGAAGGGGGAGGGGGAGGGGAGGGAGAGATAGAGATAAGAATGCCCATGATTGGTTGGTTTGCTTACCTTTTTGTTTAGCCCAGGACCCCAGCCTATGACATAGAGCCACACAAGGTTAAGTTGGGTTTCCCTATTTTAATTACTGTAATACAGGCACCCCTCACAGGCAGGCCTTAAGACTTGCCTCCTGATGCTTCTAGGTCCCAGCAAGCTGACAGCATTAACTATCACAGTGTCCAGTGAACAGTCAACATAACACATTGAGTGTCCATGGCTTAACATTACAGTGTTTGGGCATTGGTAATGTACAGTGAGAATTTTGCACACATTCTCAGAAGAACCCCACAAGGTGGACACCACCTCCCCAATATTCCGAATGAGAATCTGGAGACTAAAATTTCACTGAGGTGTAACGAGGACAAAGTTCCAGTGCACATCTTCATGAATCCGGATTGAATATTCTTTCCCACTGCCTGCTCTAGTCTGTGGCCCTGTAAATTGTGCCACTGGGAAGCAGGTTCCAGGAAAGCAAGAGGAGCACTTCTGATCATGGTTTTTATATCAAGGGTTCATGCCTCTCATCTTGTCATTCAGTGCAGTTATCTTTCTTATATTTAACAAACAAATTTACTCCCAAATTTGAATGAGGTGAATGGGCAAAGTTAGGGTGACCCAGGTGTGATAGGTCACCTGAAGATTGATTCTCACAGCAGTCCTCTGTTACCGTGCTCCCCCTGGTGGTGGGTATTGTCTTCTGTGACCGTGCGCCCCCTGGTGGTGAGTATTATCCTCTGTGATCGGGCTCCCCCTGGTGGTGGGAAGTGTCCTAGCACTATGCTTCTCTTAACTTCCCTCTTAAGCTGCATAGTTTCACTCTTCAGAGGAATGGTGTAAGAAGTTTGTCTGGGGGTTGGGGATTTGGCTCAGTGGTAGAGCGCTTGCCTAGCAACCGCAAGGCCCTGGGTTCGGTCCCCAGCTCTGAAAAAAAAAAAAAAAAAAAGAAGTTTGTCTGACAGTGAGATTTCTACCCTTTCCGAGTGACCCAAGTTTCCATAAGCAGAACTTGATTAGCATCTGACAATTTTCACCTGGAGCAAATAGAAGTGAGTATTCGGCAGGCACCCTGTAGACACAAATCGATTACATGTGCTCTGTGTGTGTGTGTGTGTGTGTGTGTGTGTGTGTGTGTGTGCGCACGCGCGCACACACGCACGCACGCGCTGGGGCAAACTTGCATGCTCATGAGTGCATGTGTGCACCTACACATGTGTTAGAAATAGGTTGACATCAGTTATCTTTCTTCACCCCCTTCCACCTCATTTTTTAAAAGATTTATTTATTTTATGTATGTGAGTTACATACACACCAGAAGAAGGTGCATATCATCAAATCTCATGACAGATGGTTGTGAGCCACCATGTGGTTGCTGAGATTTGAACTCAGGACCTCTGGAAGAGCAGTCAGTGCTCTTAACAGCTGAGCCATCTCTCCAGCCCCAACTATTTCATTTTTTGTGAAACAGGGTCTCTCTCGGACCCTGGAGTTCACCCATTTCAGACTGATTAGACGGTAAACCCCAGGTAGTCTCCTTACTCTGCCTTCCCAGTAGTGAGATTATGGACCCACAGCATCAACTGAGAAGTTTTTACATTCGCTTAAGATCCAAACTCATGCTTTGGTACTAGGCACTTGATCAACTGGTCCATCTTCCCAGAATCTGATACAACTTTTTAAAATAGTACATGGAAATGTGCACTTGGTGCCAAGTTCACATGTAATTTTTAGCTATAATTTTGGCTTCAATGAATTTCATATCTAATGGGCCCTTCTGGAACTCCCTTAAATGAAAGGGAATAGTTTTGCACCCCCCAGGGGGTCTACAAATGAAGTAGGTGAAACCTTCCCAATATGGTGGGTTATATTCATGGATCAGGCCAGAGCATCAGGACATAGGCTGCTCTGATCACACACCCTGTACTGTCTGGACTCCCCAAGGCCCCCGATTTCACAAACCACCCCCACTTATACTTTGAGTAGATCGTATTTTGGAATCGTGTCCTCAGACATTTTATAATGTGTGGCCTTATTATTGCCACCAACATCAGAATCCCTTTAGAGTCTTTTTAGAGATTTCTCAAGGCCAACGTGCATATGGGCCACCTGGAGATCTAGTCCGAATGCATATGAGATGCCTTTGCAAGGAAGCCTAGATAGCAAATTTATTTATTTACTTATTTATTTATTTCTCTCTTTCTTTTTTTAAGATTTATTTATTATATATAACTACACTGTATCTGTCTTCAGACACACCAGAAGAGAGCATCAGATCCCATTACAGATGGTTGTGAGCCACCATGTGGTTGTTGGGATTTGAACTCAGGACCTCTGGAAGAACAGTCACTGCTTTTAACCACTGAACCGTCTCTCCAGTCCCAGATCCCAAATTTCTAATAAGGTCTCAGGATGCTGTGTCAGGAATTTTGGCATAAAGGTCATTTTGAAAGGCAAAGAAACTATAAGGTCAAAATATTAAATGGGAAGAAAGTCTCCAGGGGGTTCTGTTCATGTGAATCTTTGCTCAAAACTAATTCACATTAAAAGAATATCCTTATAAAAGCATTCACTACTTATGTGATAGTGAAGAAGTTGTAAGGCCTGTATTATTATTATTATTATTATTATTATTATTATTATTATTATGGGTTTCTAAGAAATAATTGTTTTCTCATTAAGTTTTCACCTTAACCCTGTTATCTGTGAGATTAGAACACTAATTCTCAGAGGTTTGTGATGTGAGTTAAATGCAGTGTTGTATCTAAAGCCCTTAGCATCTGTCTGGTCCACCCTAAGTGCCAGGTAAACACAGGCAACAGACTGTGTCACCATGGCTATGTTCATAGAGAAGGTTAAGGCCTGAAATTTTTTAAAATATATTTGTTTATTTATTCACCTTATATCCCACTCACTACCCTTAACCAACCCCCCTCCCCTTCTCTTCTGAGGTGTGGGCACCACCCTAGCACTTCAAGTCTCTGCCAGACAAGGCAGCCCAGCTAGAAGAACGCATCCCACAGCCAGGCCACAGCTTTTGGGACAGCCCCCACTGCAGTCACTTGGGACCCACATGAAGACCAATCTGAACATCGGTTACATATGTACAGGGAGAAATTTGATCTTGGAACTTCTGAAGTTAGGTCATAATTTATTTGATGTAACACATCTCCTTTATAAATTTTTGTGCCTTTTCTGTATGCCATATCAAATATTCTGTATAGTCTAATTATTACCTTTGTCTAGGGAACTGTAATTTATTCTTGTTTTTCTTTCTTTCTTTTGTTTATTTGTTTTACTGTTGTCTGAGGCAGGGTGTTGCTCACTACATGGCCCAGAATGACCTTGGGTTTGCAGCAATCCTCCTGCCTGAGCTTCCCAAGTGCTAGTATTCCAGGTGTTAATTCCTGTGTCCAGCTTCTTCAATTCAACTGGGATGAACAATATTTACTGGGTAGTTCTGAGGCTAAACCACATGATCCTCTGGCACTTGATTATTTCTGAACCTGAAAATGCTAGTATCCTGCAGTCCGGCAGAAAGAACCACGGGCCCTGCGAACCCTAGGGGCTGTAAGGAAAATGAAAGGCTCAAGACCCTCTGTTGTTGAGTGGCCAAATGGAAGCTCTGTTGACCCCTGCCCAGATTTTAAGAAAACCCATTCTCTCAGGCTGAATTTGTTCAGTGTGCTTATCTAGGTACCCAACCCAGGGATGTAAGTCAGTGTTTTAAAATACACTGGGGGGCTGGAGAGATGGCTCAGTGGTTAAGAGCACTGACTGCTCTTCCAGAGGTCCTGAGTTCAAATCCCAGCAACCACAGGGTGGCTCACAACCATCTGTAATGGGATCAGATGCCCTCTTCTGGTGTGTCTGAAGACAGCTACAGTGTACTCACATATAATAAATAAACAAACAAATAAATAAATAAATCTTTAAAATACGTTTGGATCTGGGTGACAGTAGCTCATTTAAATGAGCTATGGAAACACCAGCTTTCCTTGGGGGTTGGGCAGCACCATCAGAAAAGAAGCTGTCAAAAAAGTCTTCCTCCTTTTGATGCACTCTCCCTGGCAGGCACGAAGGGAACAATAAAGTGGGGTTTGAGTGAAGCTCTGACTTGGTGTTGGAGGAGACTTGCTGGGAGACCAGAGGAGGAACAGAAAAGAAATAAACCATATTGGGGACAGGCAGAAGACAAGGAAAAATTGAACAGAGACTCTAAAATGCTCAGCTGGATAGTTCAGCTCTGTTCTCCTGCCAAAACCTTTGAGTCTGATATTCAAGAGAAGTACCGAAAGTTAAAATAACCAGGATTTTAAACACCCGGGTTTCATTTGACTAGAAACTGCTCTGTCAGAGCTTCGGGTAAGCATTCAGATTCATCTGTTTGCATTTGGTACAAACTCACAGTGAATGGAAGAGTCTGCCTTCATGCATCCCCTATCTGTAGCTTCCAAACACCTACACCTGTGAGCCTCTTGCTAGGAGAGCCACTTTCTGCTCAGAGAATCCTCCTGCACCTTTCCCTGTGTCTACTGCTCTGCGCCATCAGCATATGAATATTGCCTGGGGTTGTGTGGATGAAAATCTGAAATTCCATTTCTTTTTTTTTTTTTTTAAAGCTGCTGTTAGCACTCAATAGGGAAAGCAAAAGTTAGGCCACAGCAGGGATGTCAACTGCATTCGAGGGTCAGAATGAGAGGTGGCACAGGAACTACACGGAGCCAAATGGGACAGAAACATGCCTTGTCGGATGCATACCTCTCTGCTTGTGTGTTAGGAAGTAAGGACATCTGCGTTTCTTGATACTTAGGGGCAGCCTGGTTTTCTCACCCTCACCACAGACACACAGACTACGGAGTTACCACAGACACACAGACTACGGAGTTACCACAGACACACAGTTACCACAGACACACAGACTACGGAGTTAGTCTCCATTTGCTGCATGGATGGATAGGTGCTCAGTGAGGACTCTGCAGTTGGTAAATCTAACATTAACTCCCACACTGAGCCCAGGACAAGGGAGCCCCAAGATATTCCTGGGGCACTTGAGTGCCCGCCCCACTACAGTCTACTGTCACTCTTGGCAACACATTTCCTTCTGACCAATACCAACACTCAGCTTTTGAGTGACGTGGTCTTGGCTACTTTATCATCTCTCTGTGCCTTCCCGAAGAGACCAAGAGCCTGGAAGCCCTGGGCCCAGGGCCCTGAGTCCTGCTAGTGCTGATACCAACAGTGGATCGCAGCGTGCACTGGGTTGTACGCCGTGTCATATATTCCACAGCATTGCATGACTTTACAGTAGTACCATAGTGTAAGATAGTTTCAGGGGATTGTCTTTTTTTGTGGTTTCTCACTTTTACAGTCTTTATTTTTTTAACTTGTACGAATCTCTTTTGAAATTATAATATAACCGCAGCATCCGTCCCTTCCCTTTCCCTCCTCCAAGCACTGGCAATCCACTTGTCTACTGTCTTTCAAATTCATGGCCTCTTCTCCCTTTACTCATTGTGGCATGCAGATGTGTACGTGAATACCTAAGATCATCACGGTAACCTGCTCGCTCCGTATAATACACCTTGTAGGTACGTTTTCAGAGATGACCATTCACCACGGGACAGCTAGTTGGTATGTGCTTCATGGAGCTGCCCACCTTCAAGACTGATTGCTCTTGACTAGGTCATGAGAGATGGGAAGGCCGGCCATAATAGTGGATCTTGGAGGTTACAAGACCCAGCCTAGATCCTAGGAGGGGCTGGCGAGATGGCACAGAGGTTAAGGGCACTGGCTGCTCTTCCAGTAGATTCTGAGTTCAATCCCCAGCAACGACATGATGGCTCATAACCATCTATCATGGGATCTGATGTCCTCTTCTGATATGCAGACAGAACACTCAAAAATATAAAATAAATAAATAAAATCTTAGAACGAAAAGGAGAAGGAAGGCTTTGCGTTTCGCTTGCTCAGCTTCTGTCTCTCTGGCCAATTCTATCTTGCTGCTGAGACATTCATTCACATTAGGGTCAACATCCTCCGGACTTCAGCAAACACTGAAGACCAGCTTAGACATCCAAATTCATGGAATTTGGGAATCTGGAACTTTCTGTTGAATGACAGCCAATCTAGGAACAGTCAGACCAGTGGGTCACTCTGTCAAGCCCCTTTAACATAGACTCAGTCATCAGTTCTGTCCCTTAGAGATCCCTGACATTCATCAGATCTATTTCTGATTGTAAAATGGTGGAGTTAAGCCTTAGAGTTTGTGTATGCACAGCTCATATGTACTCAGTAAGTACTGATCTACCCTCTCTGCCTATGTCCTATGTGTTAACAGCCAGGGCCCTCTGTACCCAATGCTGGCTGTGAATGTCTGGTGCATTTGTTTCCTCTCTTGTCCTCCTGAGGGTGAGAATTAGAGGCATGGAGCAGCACACACAGGTGTATATGGTGCAGGGCATCAACCCCAGGAGTCCTTTTATGTTGGGGTGAGCTCTCCACCAAGTGAGCTTTCTAACTCCTCAATTCCCCTGCACCCTTTGACTCCCTTGCCCAGTTCGCAGAACCCTGGTGACTCTTTTTATTTTATTTCAGTGTTTTCATTTTCTGTTTACAATTACTCATATTGCATCCATCTCTCTGTCCCCTCTTCCAGTCACCCCTTCCATACTCCTTCCTCCATGCCAAACATCTGCTTCTGAACAATATGGAACCCACTGTGTACACCACTACCCTGGTGTCTGGGAGGATAGGCCCAACCTCTCCCACTGAGGTCAGACAAGGCAGCCCTGCCAAAAGAACCCATCCCATGTACGGGCAGTAGGTTTTGAATAACCCAACCTGCCAGTTGTTGGGACCTACATCAGGACAAACAGCAAATCAGCTCTATATGTTGGGCAGTGCTGGGTCCAGCCCATGTATGTTCTTTGGTTGGTGGTACAGACTCTGCGAATTTGAAGACAGAGATCTAGGCTTGGTCACAGCTCTTTCATTTCCTGGACCTCCATATTACTTCTCAGATGTGAAACAAGGATCAAAGTAAACCCACTATCAGACACAGACACACACACAGGCACAAACACAGGCACATACCCTCACACACACAGACAGTCACACACATGCACACAAATGCACACACATGCACACACCTAGGTGATCACTAGAGAGGGAAAAGTCACAGGTAAAAATGGCACAAACTGTCTTTCCAACTGTGTCCAGTAGTGGTTTGGGGGAACTGTGATGGCTATCCAGGGTTGTCAACTTGCCTATACCTGGAATTAACTAAAACCCCAAAATTAAGGGGCATCCCTCTGGAGGATGTTTGCTTAATTTGAAGTGGCAAAAACTACTTTTAATCCTTATCTTCGTGTGGGGGAAAAAAATCTTTGTTAAGGATTTTTAAGATGGATTAGATTAGGTGGTATTTTCCCACCATTCCTCTTGGCCACGCCTACTTCCAGGAGCCTAGGTAAGGCTGTGAAAGAAGGAAGTTGTGTTCTTTGCCTGCTTGTTCTTGCTTCGGTAAGAGGTCCATTCCTCCACGGTCCTCAAGGGTTTACTTCTTTGTGAATCTGGCACTTACTAAAGACCAGCTGAGCATCCAGACTGGTGGACTGAAAATCTACTGGACACTTGGACCTTCCATTTGTAAGCAGCCATTTTTGGATTAGCTGGACCACAGTCTGTAAGTCATTTTAATCATATCTACATATATAAATGTACATATCTATCTTTCCTATATGTATGTATATATGTATGTATGTATATGTACACAAGATAGGTTCTGTATAATAACTACTGAGTAATAAGGCAACCTACGTGATATTAATTCAATGGGAATCAGAGGCAGATGTCCCAGGGTGGAAATTCCAGAATCTCTACTGGGGTGGGGGGCTTTATTTCCTATAGATTAGCAGAGATGCCTCATTCTAGCAGTCTCCTTGGATGGGGGGGGCCCTCTTGCTATTTCTAGTTTTGCTGGTTTGCAGTAATTGAGTAGCGCTGAGCCAAAAGCAGGCAGTCTTCAGAAAGGTAGGATATACTTTCCCAAGGAAACACAGGTGAAATGCACAGAGTAGGATCTCAGTGGAGCTTAGGCAAACCAAGAAAGTACATGTCCATGTGGTGTGCCTTGGGGACACCAAGAAAAGCCCACAATTGGCCTCTCCTGTTGCCCTAAATCGCTTTACGGCTCTCATCGCATCCTGCCTACTGGGCATCCATGACTCAGTAACATTGGATGGGGCCGATTCCAATAAGAAAGAAGAAAAGTGAGACTGTGAGAGTGTGTGAGCCATGGGTGCATATGTGCACAAGTGAATAGGATATGCAGAGGTGTGTGTGCGTGTGTGTGTGTGTGTGTGAGTGTGTGTGTGAGTGTGTTTTTGTGTTTGTGTGTGAGTGTGTGTGAGTGTGTGTGAGTGTGTGTGTGTGTGTGTGTGTGTGTGAAGGTGTGTGAGTGTGTTTCCATAGATTTGCATGCAGATAACAGAGGCTATCACGTGTTTTCCTCTTTTGGGCTCCACCTGATTGACTCAAGCCTCGCCGGCCATTTTGCCCTGACTCACTGCCCAGCCAGCTCTAGGGATGAACTTGTCTTTGTTCCCATGTGGGTATTTATTACCTTCCTGTTCAGATTTGCCTGACTTGTTGCATGGGTGCTGGGGACTCAAACTCAGATCCCCGAGCTCACAGAACAAGTGTTCCTGACTCCCCAGCCATGTCTCCAGCCCTTCTATTATTACTATTTCCTCTCCCAGAACAGCAGCAGCAACAAAGACCTGTGAGCCTAGGGCTGGAGCAAGAGCTTAGGTGGTGAAGGGCCTCCCACCAACACTATCATAAAATACAAAAGCGTGGTGGTATTTTCTTGTCACCCAGCTCTGGGGATGGAAAATGAGAAGTTGATCATGGGGGATCAGCTGCTCATCCACCTTGTTACTAGGAGAAGCAGCCATGAGAGACTCTGCCTCAAAAAACAAAAGTGGAAAGTTTCTGAGAACAACACCTGAGCCTTATACATCACAAACACATTTGCAGTGTGTGTGTGTGTGTGTATGTGTGTGTGTACCCCTGTGTGCTTTTGTATTTCTTTATTCTTAAATTCCACTTTTGCAACAGTAGTGTGTATTGTACTTTCTTGCCCATGTAGGAAGATTCTGTATCACTAATCCCACTCCAGTGCCAAAGTAGATATTTCCTTGCGACTTCAGCATATGCTGTAGACCAGCTTACACATGCAATTTTTTTTTTTTTTTTTGGTTCTTTTTTTCGGAGCTGGGGACCTAACCCAGGGCCTTGCGCTTCCTAGGCAAGCGCTCTACCGCTGAGCTAAATCCCCAACCCTACACATGCAAATTTATGGACTTTGGGAACCTTGCACTTTCTGTTGAGAGGTAGCCATTGTTTTGGAACTGTCAGACCAGTGCATGAAGCCCCTTTAACATAGACTCAGTCATCATTTCTGTGCCTTAGAGATCCCTGACACTCAGCATATCTATTTCTGATTGTAAAATGGTGGTAGGAGTTAAGCCTTAGTGTTTGTGTATGCACAGCTCATATGTACTCAGTAAGCACTGATCTACCCTCTCTGCCTATGTCCTATGTGTTAACGGCCAGGGCCCTCTGTACCCAAGGTTGGCTGTGAATGTCTGGTGCATTTGGTTCCTCTCTTGTCCTCCTGAGGGTGAGAATTAGAGGCATGGAGCAGCACACACAGGTGTATATGGTGCAGGGCATCAAACGCAGGAGTCCTTTTATGTTGGGGTGAACTCTCTACCAAGTGAGCTTTCCAACTCCTCAATTCCCCTGGGCCCTTTGATTCCCCTGGCCACTTCACAGACCCCTGCTGACACTTTTTCTTTTTATTTCAGTATTTTTCATTTTCTGTTTACACTTACTCACTTTGCATCCATCTCTCTGCCCCCTCTTCCAGTCACCCCTTCCATACTCCTTCCTCCATGCCTAACATCTGCTTCTGAACAATATGGAACCCACTGTGTACACCACTACCCTGGTGTCCGGAAGGCTAGGCCCAACCTCTCCCACTGAGGTCAGACAAGGCAGCCCTGCCAAAAGAACCCATCCCATGTACGGGCAGTAGGTTTTGGAATAACCCAACTGCCATTTGTTGGGGACCTACATGAAAACAAACTGTAAATCAGCTCTATATATTGGGCAGTGCTAGGTCCAGCCCATGTGTGCTCTTTGGTTGGTGGTACAGACTCTGAGAATTTGAAGACAGAGATCTAGGCTTGGTCACAGCTCTTTCATTTCATGCACTTACATTTTTCTTCTCAGATATGAAACAAGGATCAAAGTAAA